>NC_142674.1:18271158-18518658 GCF_964200805.1 Pocillopora damicornis
TTAATCACTAAATGAACTTGATATCTTAATTCTTTTTTTCAACAAAAGTGATCTACTTACGACTACAAACATACATGTCAACACAGCCAAAATGTGAAATGTTCTAACATTTAGCAGTACAAAACAAAACTTTTTACAAATTCAAAGTAATAACAGATCATATTATATTTCATAATATATTTATACACAACTGTATATTTTTGAACAGCTCATTTTTAGCTTGCTTCATTTCTTTTCCTGTACAGAGCACAGTCAGAATTATGGACCAGAAAATGGACCAAAAAATGGACCAGAAAATGGACCAGAAAAATCCTGAAGCAACAAGTAGTGAAGGTAAGCCAGGAAATTTTATTTTCACTTAAAACTAATTCAAAGAAATTCACCAGCAGGCAATATTAACAACACTTTCTTTCTTTTTGTCAAATTTTTAACACACCTGCCTACACACTAAAAAATTTTGTGCTGCACATTTTTTTTAACCTGCACACACACGCATTCATATCTAAATAGATCTATATTGATATATACATTTAGGATTTCTCCACCAAACACTTAAAAGATGCTTTTAAACTAATGTTCTTTTCCTTGCATTGCAGAGAAACCAGACCAAATTATTGGCTACATTCACAATGTATCCCCCATAAAAGAAGGCAACTTCTTCGACTTCCAAGTCCAGTCTAAAGATAGATACTTGCGAGGAGTCTGCTTTGCCCCTGCCAAGAGAGACCTCTTCCAGTCAGTACAAGATGGTAGCAGCCCTGTGAAAATTAAAAGGTTTCGCATAGATCAGAAGAGCAACACAGAAGACTTGCTCATGAGTGGTAATGTCGAAGTCCAACAGCTTCCAACAGCACCGTTTCCAAAAGTCAACATCCCAAGCACCTTTGACCTGGCCATGCTCAAAACTGTTGCCCCTGGACAGCTTATCACAGTCAAAGCCAAAGTAACTGCTCTACGAGAAGCTAAAACTCTCCAAACAAGTAGAGGAACATTAAAAATGATCGAAGGCCAGATCGTAGATCCCCAAGGGTACTCTAAAATAGTATTTTGGGAGAATTTTTGTGATCAGGTAGAAGCGGGCACAACATACATTTTTGAAAATATACGAGTCAAGAAAGATGCTGTTACTAAACAAGTTTATGTCAATACAGCAAAAAGTGGCACAACTATTACAGCCACGGAGCCACATGCTAATATATTAGCCTTAGCACCAACGTTTACAGTTTCTGATGATTCTATGACAACCAGTGTAGAAGGGTCTGTAGCAGGGGTGATTTCTACATCAATGTATATAGCATGTAATAAATGCAACAAAAAGATACAAAATGATAATTCGTCCGAAATTATCACATGCAATTATTGTAACATGCAACAGTTGGCAGGCCTGTGCCCAACACAGTATTATGCACAATTCTTTTTTCTAACCACACCAAAGAAGGACAGGTTAACTCTTACACTTTTTAACAAAGTTATCTCACAGTTGTTTTCAACAGAAGGTGTCATTAATCCTTCTAAGAACGACTTTGTAAAGGTCTTACTAGGCTTAAGGTGGGACTTAACCTAAAATTTGACTACAAAATGCAATTTTTGTTTTTGGAGAAATCTGAAACTTCAGGCATAGAAGAAAGCCATGACATGAGTTTTTAAGACTAATTTGCTTTATTTTGTTGCCTACGATAAGTTTTCTGCAAGCTAGTAAAAAAATATTTTTGGTTACCATGGCAACGCAACGTAGCATCTTTCAGTCTTGCTCCAATTTGAAGCCCGAAAGTCCATCCAATTCCTAGAATTTCCTCAGTATTTTCAAGAGGAAGCTATATGACCCCTTACATGAAGTATAGCTAGTCGGAGGTGGCGTGGGATTGAAAGCTGGCGTGTTTTCAACTGTGGAGATACTGTGAGAGCGAGATTCGAGTTTTATATCAGCGAAGTTTTTGTCTAAAATGCCAGGAGGGAAGAAGAATACTGTATATAGAAGAAAGCGGAAAGGAAAGCCTTTTACTGGAGTGCAGAGATACGCAAGGAAAGCGAAGAAAATGCCGCGTGCGGATAGAGAAGTCACAAACTCAGCATCGAGTTCCTCGTGTGATGAGGCTCTGTCAGATGCCGAAAGTGCTTCCATCAGTGCTTCGAGACTCAAAATGAGACCAGAAGATTCACCAGATAGTTCATCAAAGATTTCTGATGTAAATGATTTTCAGGGAGAGGGATACAGACTTGTAGACCTCAAGAAATTATATGCCACGTTGTCTGAAGCACATGTGTGCGAGGAAGGTGAGAAAACATAAGTGAACATCTGTTTTACTTTTAACCTTTTCTTTACTGTTCATGTCTCGTAGCATATGCTAGTAACAGTGTGCAGTTTCCATTTTTTTCTCTAAGAATGTTTTTTTACTTCTCTTCAGTACTATCTTTATTGTTTTCATTTATTAAAAATTACAGTTGTAACTGTCTGTTGTGTGGTATGTGGTGAATAAATTTTGTGACTCATATACATGTATGAGAATGCACAAAATAACTTTAGTGTATACTGTTATTATGTTCTAGGGAGTTTAACTCTGAAGGAGAATTCTTCTGGGAGAAATGGGCTAATGGCAGACCTCTCTGTGGAGTGTAGCTCCTGCCTTGAAGCTACACCATTGAAAACATCAGATACAATAACAAAGAAAGGGCAATCTTTTGACGTAAATCGTCGTGCAGTCTATCATTCTCTGGAGACAGGAGGTGGCTATGAAGGGCTAGTAACCTTTTGCAGCATCATGAACATGCCATGTCTATCACTACCTGCTTATTACAGACAAGTAGACACAATACTTGAGGCTTTAGAAGCTGAAGCCAAAGATGAAATGACACAGGCAGGGATAAGAGTTCGCGAGTACATCCTGAAGGAAAGTGGAGATGAAGTCAATGATGATGTAGTCGATGCAGCCGTTTCGTTTGATGGTACATGGGCGAAAAGGGGGTTTACCTCTCTGACTGGAGTTGTTTTTGTTATATCTGTAGACACTGGAGAGGTTCTTGACTATCATGTCCTTTCAAAAGAATGCCGGAAATGTACCATGAAAAGGTCTCAGTGTCAAACTGACGGGGAGTTCGAAGCATGGCAGATTGAGCATCTTGCTTCCAATGAGTGTGACATTAATTTTAATGGAAGCTCACCTGCAATGGAAGCTGAGGGTGCCATAGTTGTTTGGAGTAGATCTGTGGAACTGCATAAAATAAGGTATAAATGGATGGTTTCTGACGGAGACAGTAAGGCATTCAATACTGTGGAGAATATATATGGCGATGACTGCAAGGTGGAAAAACTGGATTGTGTTGGGCACGTGCAAAAACGCATGGGCAAGCACCTACTTAATCTTAAAGCAAGAACCAAAGGTAAACTTGCAGATGGCAAACCCATTGGAGGACGGGGCCGACTGACTGAGAGCCGCATTAAACGCCTTCAGAAGTACTATGGTCTAGCCATTAGACAAAACACCCTAACTAAAGCAAACCTAACAGAAAGAGAGGTTGATGTTGTTGTTTACACCATGAAGAAAAATATCATTGCCATCCTCCATCACAGTGTCCAGTCACAAGATGCTGCTAAACAACATCGCTTCTGCCCTGTTGGTGAGGATTCCTGGTGTAAATGGCAACAAGATTGTGCTACTGGAACAAATACTTATGAAGCAGGTGACTGTTTGCCTGAAGTGTTCTTTGAACTGCTGAAGCCAACATTCATCACACTTAGTGAAACTAAGCTGCTCCAAAGGTGTGTGCGTGGCGCCACCCAAAATCGCAATGAATGCATCAACGGACTGGTGTGGGCACGCTGCCCAAAACACAAGCATCATGGTGCCAAGGTGATTAGATGTGCAGTTGCTTCTACTGTGTGCCATTTTCATAGTGGAGCTGCCAGCAGAGCAAGAATAATGCAGAGACTGGTAATTCCAGCAGGGGAGTACACTCAGAAGGCCTCAGAAGAAAAGGACAAGAGGCGGTTGAGAAAATCGGACCTTCAGACCTCTGCTAAAGAAAAGAAGCGCCGGCAAGGAGAGCAAATGAGGCGCACACGCAGAGAAGATGCCCTACGGGAGGCTGATGGTGATACCTATGAACCTGGAGGCTTCTAAGTGACTGAAAGAAACATTTGCTATGATATTGGATAGTTCATAGCCATGCAAATTTGTGCAGACAATCTTCGTTTTAGCTTTTTAACTTTAATCGCACTTTTCTCAAAATGTGCATTTTGCGCATTCTAGAAAACATATCTCATAGAGGATTTAACCAATTGACTTGAAATTTTCAATGTTTATTGCTTTCAAAGAGTGTCTGGGAATGAGCAAAGGGTTTTTCTGTAGCTTTACTTTGTCAAAAGTTACAAAGAAAATTGTGGTGGAAATTCACCCCAAAAATTTTGCTTTACTTTAACTGGAGGCTGGAACCAAAGTTTTTTATATTTTTTAAAACTCTATGCTCATCCCCATGATTAGCCTATATACTATATAGTTATAAAAACAAATCAGAGCTAGCTGCATTCCATATCAAGATTTCTTTTCTAGAGTACATGTGGGTTGTGCACAGTATGGGGTAACAATATTTTGCTGGTATCAGGTTACAAATAAACTGTGTGCAGAAATAATTGAAAAAACTGAAATCTGTGATTCATTAGCTTTTCAGTGATATATGGTTTTATATGGTTTAACTAAAAACTGTGGATGTGACAAGTCATTGAAAAAAGGGGTCTTTTTTAGGTTAAGTCCCACCTTAAAAGACATAGTAGTAACGTACAATAAACGTTCCAAAGTAGTCACTAACATTCTCAGACCCCATATTTAGTGTTTTTCATAATGATAAAAAGGCTTCAAATATAGCTAAACATTGTTTGATGAAATACAGTCTAATCTGTTGTGTTAGTGTCACTTATCAGTATAAGGATAAGTTCATTAAGCCCTTATTGCCGTTATAACACAGAGTAACTGTTCTAAGTAAGTAAGTTCTTAAGCCAAGTATTTAGTATATTTAACATTTGCACTTGATAGACAAAAGGTCTTGTCAATAATCGTTAACAATCAGTTATTATCGTTGCGTTAGTAAATGCTTTTCGTTATACCTTCTGTTTTCGTTAACCGATATTTTTGTTGTCAATTTTATCAACTGCTACAACTATATTATATTCGCAAAGAATATGTAACCATTTGCAAATAAAATACGTTTTATTCTTTTTGAAATTCTCATTGTCATATTTGCAGTCAAACATCTCTAACGGCAGCACTCACTTCTCAATGATAACTCCTAGTACTAATACTTACATGTACTACAGTAATATAACTTTCACTCTACTACTAACTACTATTTAAGATTGTTAGTAGTAGAGTCAGTAAAAGTTATATTACTGTAGTACATGTAAGTATTAGTATAAGTAATTTTAGTATCACAATTGATAGCTTCATATTCTCTGCTAAGCTATAAAGCACACCACCTAATTAATCTATCACAAAGAGTAGAGTATGAATTCCCAGGGGTGTAGTCTGGCCTTTCTTAGTTTTTCTCAAGGCTGGGGTAAGAAATGCTAGGAGATATGAACTGCAATGAAGCTGCTCTAAAATCTGATGGTATTCACTTCCCTTTACGACGATATATGTAAATTACACGATATTCTCTTCACCATTTGATTCCAAACACATTGAAATACAAGATCACACACATTTATTTTGTTTTTTAGAAAATTTTAACATGCTGCTTAAGTTGTTAGGTTTAAACCAAACTTCTTAAAGCACTTGCTGTACCTTCTGCAAATGTTACTATTCTGACATAACTCCACAATGCATTCATACATGTTCTGACTATTTCCTTTTGGTAGAATTATACTTACAAGTGCACTAATGCCATTGGTGTGTAGTGGCTGGAGGTTGTCTGCAATTGGAGGGCATTTTTTCTGATGCTTTTTATGCTTGTTTCACTATTAAATTTTTTTGAATTATTCGTGCTCATACCCTGTGGCAATATTTTTTAAAAAAATATATGGTTTAATTGCTTTCAGTCTGATTTTTTCAGTTATCAATACATCACATCATTGTTATTATAATTAACAAAATAACAATGTTTAATTTAGTAAGCAGTCTATTGCTCCAGATTAATTTTTAATTTGGATCTAATTTATTCTCTTTCTGGAATAAATGTATATTTCTTATCAGATGATCGTTTTGACCACCCTGCTTCTCAGCCAAGAGTGGGCGAATGTGCACATGTTGAAGGCACAACCTCCCATGCACCATCAACTGGTATGATATATTATTATAGCTGTAAGGCTATTGTCAAATGATGGGCATAAATTGTGGTTTGAAAATGGCCATGTATTAGATTCATTCAGCGTTTAAACAAAATGTACTCAGAGACTGAGGTGGAATGCCTCATTATGAAAGCTCTGGTAATTGACTAATTTCAGACCATGGTCATTAATGAATTTGCATTATCAAGAGAAGAACTTGACATACCGTGTGTTTCTCACCTTATTTACCAGCTAACAATGTTCCTGACTCGCTGGATCGTCAGGCAAGAGGGAGCACAACTGAGGGAACAACGTCTCAGCCATTATCACATGGTATGGACACTGTTTATACATATATGTGTTTCTGCGTATTTATAAGCTATGTATCATGCAGTACAAAACCCAACAACTAAGTTAACCTGATGCCATTCAATTCCAAATGACATTCAGATGAAAGGCTATTGTCAAGTGCTGTGCTACCTCTGCTTAAAAATTCAATTTGCCCTATTAAAAGTTAGAAAGGAAAATCGAGGTGATGCTACTTTTGACCCTCTCGCATTATGCAGATCCTACCACGTTGGCCAAATCACGAAAAGATGAAGAAGGAGATTTGGTCACTCCTGTGAAACAGAAGTTGCTTAAAAGAATTTTGAGCCAGGTCACACCCAAGAGAGAACCGGTCACCACACCCAGAAGAGCACCCAAGAGAGAACCGGTGACACCACCACCGACACTTCCCATCAAAATACCCAAAAAAAAACCAGCAATAGTACCAGAAAACGTACCGTGGAGTGAATTACCGTTTGCCGAAGAAGGACCTGAACCAGATCTAGAAGGTGCAGTAAAGAAAACTTTGAGAAAGATGAGAAAGACACCGCGATACCTCAAACAGTTGAGACCAGCCAAAGGGTGGACAAGTTGGGATCCGTCAGGAAAAAAGAAGAAGAAGAAAAAATCCGAGAGTTCTATTTGGGGTTCCGTTGTGAAACCCTTAGGTTCTATTGCAAAACGATTAGCATTTGATGATGATGGTGGTGGTAGTAGTAGTCGACACTCAAAAACTATTTCACTCATTGCACAATTTACAACCATAAAAGTGTCCTTGCAGAGTTTCATTGCTTCATTGTATGTATTTGCTAAGATAGGTTTGCCATAAAATAGAGAGTGAACCGTAGTTTTCTGAGGTTGCCATGGCAACTGGTGGGCGTGGCACCTTATATGTCATGTCAATCTTTTGAACTCGATAAGTTCTATCTTCTGTCCAAATTTCATGGAGTTTGGTTGAATCATTAAAAAGATATGCCACTATTTTATTGAATACCAAATAAGGGTTAACTACCTCCTTAAAACTAGGATATTATCCCTCACAACTTTGCCTCTTGGGTTCATATTTGTTTTAAGAACATTAAATTTCTGTGGGGTAACTATCAGTAGATAGTTCCTTGACAGAAACACTCGACTATTGTTTAATAGTTCCTGTATGTAAACCATTTATTTAAATATTTTGAGGAGAATGTGATGCTGGTCACCCTCAGGGGGTTAAAGAGTTTTGAATAGGCAGGTTGCTTTAATTTGCAATTCACATTCATTAGGTCACAAGCACAGATTGGTGTGTTAATGATATAGTGTTCTAACCCTAGAACAGTTATCAAATAGTTGTTTAGGGCTAGGTGAACTTATTTATTATTTGTTTATATATATTAATAGCACAGCCACCTGTGGAATGATGTGTAAAAGAGACCTGCTGGTTTAGAATAATTTTTTATCTGTGTCATAGATGTTACTCAGATGATAAAGCAGCTTGTGAAGAGGGTCACAAGACCTACTGCTAAGGACACCCAGCATGGAAGGGTGCCTTATGAGCCCAAGAAGGCACCACCAGTTACCCTTCAGCAGCTATTGCGCATGCATGCATACTGCCTTAATACAATAGAGGTAATCAGAAATAAATAATAAAATTAAAGGAGGGAGCATAACTAGTTGGTAGGGAGGGGTCAGACATAATCATTTTGAGGAAACCCGTGAGCTCTGTTTTTTGTTTCAGGAGAAAATGGACTAGTAGTTCTAATCAGTAATACTATGTTTTTCACCAGTACAATACCTATCTATATGATACAAAATTGTTTACTTTCATAGGGTTTACGAGGTATATGGTTATGGACTGTTACATTGTTTTCCTTTGCACTGTTCCTGAGAGGGGAGGAACCTCTTCGTCTCAAGCTGAAGAACTTGAGGTTACCTGCCAATTTCACCTTAGGTAATGATTAGTATATAACTTGTCTTGCACAACAACGAAGTATATGTAACATTTATCACAAATTTATTTTAAAAGCCAATTTCATAATTTACTGTATACATTTTTTACTCCTGACTTGATATCTGATAAGTTGCTGGGCAAGTAATTACTACTACAAATCTGTTTTTATAAATTTCTGCTTTTGAATTGTTTTATTAATATTGCTAATGACCATTAATATAATATCTTATTTTCAGGTGATCCCATTGCATTGCCAAAGCGAATTGAGGTAAAAACACCATGGTCAAAGGCAGATAGAAAAGCCAAAGGTGGGTATATATGTGTTACAGGTCAAAATTAGCCTTAGGTCATTTTTCCAACCAGGTTATTTTTTTTGACCTAGTTTATTTTTTAATACGAGATGTATAGGTAGAAATTTAAAGTTAAAACACCTCCCTTCCATCACTGTCTCTGAACCTCCCTCCACCATCCTTCCTTACCCTGTGGAAAATATTTCATAAAGTATTGCTAATGAAGTCATACTTTAAATGTGTGGTTCCAGAAAATGTCCAAACTACCCCCACAGAAGGGATTCGAAATTCTTGGTGGTGGGGTCTCAGAGACCAAAACCTTTTAAGGAAATGTATGAAGCTCAAGTGGAATTGCTAGGGGTGAGGGTCTTATGAACAATCTCTTTTGTGGGATAGGTAGGGATAATTTATGGAACTACACACTACGACGTGGAGCAGAGTATTTTTGATGAAATTTAAGATGTTCAGATAAATGATATAACACTGTCTTGAGTGTTTAATAACTTCTTTGCATTTGAAACAATGATAAATTATTAATCAGTTTAAAAAGTTTATACTGATTTTTAAATATTTTCTTACAACATGCTGTCATTATTCATGTCTTAGGTAAAGTCATCGATATAAATATAAAATTGTTTAGTGTAAATGGAAGCAATGAGGATGGTGTTAGAGTTCCTGGATCGGTAATCAAACCTTGCTAAATCATGGTAGCAATTGTAGGTATCGTTAAGGGGGCCCAAGGTGGAACCAAGGTGAAATAAGCTAAAGGACAAGCACAACTTTGGTAGTTGACCTATCTCCTATCATGCAGCATCCATCAGAATTGTGAAAACACTGCACTTGTGTATGGTGTCTAAGGTTGTGCTTATCACAACTGTGAACACCTTTTGTGGTTATGCTAGCACTTATGCTTGCACTTATGCTTGTGCTCATCCCAGAATAATTGTAGACCAGCCTTAAGTAAACTGGAAGCCCCTTTTCTTTCTTTTATTGTTCCATTGCATTCAGTTGGTTAGCTCATTCTTGAAATTCAACTGTCCATTTACTTACTTCATTTTAATGTATTCTAGTATTTGCAGTGAGATTCTTATTTAAAAAAAATATGTCTCAATGAAGAATAATCATTTTGGCTTGACTGATTATTGGTTTTCCTTTCTTTCAGGAAATCCAGTAGCTTTGAACTGTACACACAAGATGCTACAGCAGAAATGATAAAGGAACAACATGATGGAAATCCAATATTTGATCATAAAATGTGGATGTTTAAACCTCTACGGTAGTTCATGGCCCTTTTGCAAAAAAAAACTTGTGGATTCTCATTGTTAAATGCATCCTCTGAAAAGTATAGATCTTGTCGTTAACTTTGCCATTTGAGGTAGCTGATTAAAATTTTATGCTTTCTTATCACTGTGTACTCTGAAGAGTAAGCAATGGATTTCATTATAAATGTATTACTACATTTGAAATGGTAATTTGCCCAACTACAGTCAAATCTCTGCTAACAGACACTTGCCCCTAGCAGACAGTAAGTTGTGGTCCCAGCCATGTACAAATACTACATTTTTGACCTCCCAAAAAATGGACCTCCCTCCTAAGCAGACGCATTCACTCGTCCCAATGGTGTCTGTTTATGACAAGTTTGTCTGTATCAGTGAATTGAAAACTGTTACTATGTTGTTAGAACAGTAACAGATTAGCAAAGTGAGTAAAAATAATGATTTTATAAGAAAAATAACATCAAGTTGCAAAAATTTACAAATGAAATATTGGTAGAAAATTTTCCATGTTTGCAAAATAATGTTTAAGTTCAATGATTATCCGTTCCCAAGAATTTTTTGTACATTCTACATAAATTTTATTTTTAACATAACATTTTTCCAAAAAGAAATCACTTACCATAATTGCTCATTGTGTTGTGCCAGATTCAATTTCCACACTTGTTGTCATGTGTGGGTCAGTTTGGTACAAGGTGAATTTTATGTTACATTAGAAGTCAAGTGTACCTCTTCAATTTTTTTAGGGCTTTTTGTAAAGTTATTGCTTGTAACAAAGTGGTGCTGGCTGCTGATATATTATAGTCACTGGCATAAACTAATTATTCAGGGCAAGACTTTGGGATTTATTAAATCTTGTCAAAACTTAATTAACTTAAAATTTTAATGCTATCATCTTAGAGTTACAAATCTGAACATAACCTTGTTTTATTAGTAATTTTACTGATAGATGTTACAATATTTAGCATAATGTTTCTAGTTGTGATTGGTCACTGTCTCTATAGATATTACAACAAAAGAGGTTCTTTGACCAGTACAGTATCTCTGATATAAATTATTATTGAAGTACCCAAACTTGTAAAACTTTGTCAATTTAAACAACATTTCACTAGCTTGGATACAAGGTTGTATTATCGCTGTATTTTCTGTATTTTCTGCAAAGCCTCAAATGAACATCCCAATGATCTTTCGCTTAACTTTAACAATGTAAGGACCACTTGAGCAAATAGCAATAAACTGAATGAAGTAATAAAAATATGCAATGCTAGGCTGCAAGCAATCCCTTTCTTTTTTTATGCGTGCCACGCATCTCAGGAACAAGAACCCACTGCGCACATTTTAATGTTGAACAGAAAAATCACCTTTTTGATTCGCATAGCATTTTAACGTAAAAAAAGCGTTTGAACGTGTTTTCATCAAAATATAGCAAGAACTGTTTGAACCAAATTAGTTGGAGGCATTATGCTTCCTTTTCCTTGATCTCAACTGCATTCGCATCTGAGGACTTCCAGGGCAGTATTCGGGTTCCTTGGGTGCGTTACCACCTTGCTCATTACCACGTTCGTCATCGTTCTTGTCAGCATTCTCATCATCACCCGCGTTTTGGTTGTTCTCGTGGATGTCATCGAAGTTTAAAATAGCCTGGGCTGTGCACATCTCGAAGGGTAATTCAGAAGCGAGTTCATTTCTGCAGCTTGGGCATGGCACCCCGCACCAATGACACACGGGGATGATATCGAACCATGGTATGGTTAACGGCTCGTTTTCGGAGTAAGCTGCATTGCTCCCAGGAAGACGGGGATCCTTTCTCCGCCACTGATCCTGACACCATTCGACCAGTTTGGTTGTTGCTATTTGTCCAACTTCCCAATTTCCAGTCGCCGATTTTACTTCTTCACCAAGCAGCTGTGATTGCAAGTGATTGAAGGCACGCACCTCTAACAGTTTACATAAAAAATTAGCCACGACCTCGTGCATTTTCCATGTGAACTTTATGTGCGTGTTACAGGGTGATTCCCTTTCTGAAATTGCCTTGTAGCCCCTCATCAAAATAAATTGCCACACAGCAATATCGTACAGAGGACGCAGGAATGACAGTGGGTTAGAGTAAGGCATCTTTAATCGTATATTAACAACTGGCCACTGACAATCATTGACATTTATACAGATTCTCTGACCCAGGCAAAAACTTGTGACCTCGTGATTTATTTCCTATTTCTGGCCTTTTCATTGACTTCCATATTTGGATGGAGACAGTCAATGATGGTAACAAAGCACCCCTATTCCTGCACCAATCAGAAAACGAGCTCTTAGAGGTGCGAATATTGAAAATCGACAACGATGGAAAATAACATCTCGTCGAAATTCTCAATGGCGTCGTGTGCTACATCTTTGTCTGGGACAACAGGTTCGAAAAAGCGCCTTCCAGAAGAGCTGACAGAATTGCTAGATGTGGCAATTTATACCTTTGCCTGTCAGGCAGGATTGAGAGCAGGGCATAAGGTTAGAGGAAACCTGGTGTTAGAAGGGGTGAGCGCATTCTTTGGCCAGCTGATCGAAACCACAAACGAGGATACGAAGAAGCAGCTGAAGGACATCTCCCCTGGAAGATTGGGAGGATGGCAATCAGGCGAGGCGCCATTCCCTCAACTCTTAACATTGGTGTCCTCGCGAATAAAACTAATGAAATTGAAACAATTAATAAGGGAAGACGATAACCCAGTGGTACCGTCCCTGTTGGTGGATAGGCTAGAGTGGTTTGACGAGGAGGAGGAAAGGGTCAGGATGAAAACGTTGGCCAGATATTGGCGTTGCCAAAGTAGATGCAGATTTTGTTCATGGAGGAGGCACGATACGGTATACCTTGGGTTCGCACGCGCCTTGAAAGTCCTTGAAAGTCCTTGAATCTCAAAATAAAAATTCAAGGCCTTGAAAGTCCTTGATAATTGTAGTCAGTGCTGGAAAGTCCTTGAAATTTGTAGCTAATTTAATCCAACTTAGATTCTAGAGTGCCTTATCTGAAAATATATGCAACTGGCACAAACGTAGCAACACATAATAGTAAGATACAAATAACAAACGATCGTAACGCCACTCCGCATGTCGATCAATCGCCCATATCCATTTGTCCTGTTCTTGGTTCTATTAATCACTCTGATTGGTTGAATGTCTCGAATGTCAAGGGCCAATCAAATGTTTTGTACTATTCCCTCTTTCTGAGAAAAGCCATGTGCTTTGAGTGCTTTCCTTGTCTGGGTTAGTGTTGATTGTTTGCGTTTTGTTTCACGAGTGAGAGATTTAAAACAATGGGCAAGTGTGTTTTCAGCAACTTGTGGCTTCAGAAATCACTGTATAAAGATTGGCTTCGAGAAGTCAAGGGTGACAAGCACAAGGCACGATGCATCGTGTGTATGAAGGATGTTGACATTTCGAGCATGGGAGAGTCAGCGCTCACAAGTCACTTGAAAGGAAAAAAACATCAAACACTGACATCCCAGAAAAGGTCATTAGCAAGCGTTCCAGATTTTTTTGGCGTTTCTTCTCAACAACCAGCAACTACAAGTGACGATGCCAAAGAAGTTTCAAAATCCGCTTCGTCTGAAAGTGGCGAACACAACACGCTCAACCCCACAAAGTCTAGTACTACGAGTTCATCTGGTTCATCGGTGATGGAAAGAATTGTCACTCGTGATGAGACTTTGAAAGCAGAAATTTTGTGGGCATTGAAGGTGATAATGTCTCATTACTCCTATAAATCATGCGAAGGTACGAGCAAATTGTTTCAAGCGATGTTTCCTGACAGTCGGATCGCGAGTCAGTTTACATGCGGAGAAAAGAAATGTGCATACTTGATCTGTTTTGGGCTCGCTCCACACTTCAAACAACTTTTGAAGGACGTTGTGAAAAAAGAAGAAGCTTATGTACTTATGTTTGACGAGAGCCTGAATAGCGTGTGCCAGTCAAAGCAAATGGATATTCACATTCGTTCATGGAATCATGACAAACACGAAGTTGAAAGTCGCTATTATACCTCAGTGTTTATGGGGCATGGAACAGCAGAGGACATGCTTTCTCATTTTCGTTCAGGCATAGAAGGAATTCCTCTCAAAAAAGTTTATCAGGTAGGATGCAACTCTCGTTATGTTTGGGTAATCCATGAAATTGTTTGCAAGATATGCTTCTTTGAAGTTGTATTATTTCTTACCCTCAATTATCGACATTTCGAAATAGGCAATAGCACAAACTTAGTCTTCACACAATTACCTAATTTCAATTATTCTTTGTCATATTGCCACTCTTTTGAAAGACCTATGTCTTGCCATTATTAAAAAGGTGTGATCAAATTGGCATCAATTATATTGTTTTCATGACTGGCATTTAATTTCATCGTTCGCCGGCGAACGATAATTACAAGAAGTTGCGTTAAATTTTTTTTAACATGAAAATCTTTCAATGTCTGTTATTATTTTGCTGTAGAAGGGCGAAAGATGCAAGATTACTTAATCTAATTTATTGCATGTAATATAAATTGTGCGTTCACAATCTAGCCAATGTTCCAAAAAGCGATAAAATTGTATTAAATAGAAATGAAACACCTTACTTGGTTTTCTGCCCTTTAAGGTCTAAATAAATCAACACTCTTTCATTGCAAATCTTCACAATTCCAATGCATCCATGACTAGTTCACTTCGTGTCTAGGTGGACAATGACACGAACTCTGGGACGTAATGCAAGTACTAAATTAAATAATCTGTTTCCCTTTCAATATTACAAGGAATGTTTTCTCTCATACTAGTTGTCAATGGATGGACCCAACGTTAATTGGAAATTTTACAGTATGCTGACTGATGAGGCAAAAAGGGAGCATAATAGTCACATGCTGAACATTGGCAGCTGTGGTTTACACATTCTTCATGGAGCATTCAAGGATGGTGCTGTGGCATCAGGATGGCAGTTAGACAGGTTGTTCTCCAGCCTTCACTGGCTTTTTCAGGACAGTCCGGCAAGGAGAGAGGACTACACCAAAGTAACAGGAAACTCACTGTTTGCTTTGAAGTTCTGCAAACATAGGTGGTTGGAGAATGTCTTGGTTGCAGAACGTACACAGAGTATGTGGGACAGTGTTGTCAAGTATGTTCAGAGTGCAAGGGCAGGAAAAGTTCCACAGCCACAGAATAAATCCTTTGAAACTGTACAAGAGTTTGTTG
Organism: Pocillopora damicornis; assembly: GCF_964200805.1. NCBI lineage: Eukaryota > Metazoa > Cnidaria > Anthozoa > Scleractinia > Pocilloporidae > Pocillopora > Pocillopora damicornis. The sequence continues at coordinate 18,286,443 of NC_142674.1, forward strand.
CAGATCCCTTTACGACTGCAAAAGTCGCTTTCTTCCTATCAGTAGCCAAGCAAGTGACACCGTTTTTGACACTCTATCAAACCGACAAGCCTATGCTTCCTTTCCTGGCTACAGACCTGTACAGCATGCTTGGGGGATTAATGAGAAGATTTATTAAGACCACTGTTATCAGTGAAGCCAAAACCCCATTGAAGCTTACAAAACTTGACCCTGCTGACTCCAGCATTCATGCCTCTCATTCCAAGATTGACCTGGGGTTTACAGCTGACAAGAAGATCAAGGAGTCGATTGCAAAGTCCACAGTTTCAGAGAAAAGAGTGCTTCAGTTTCAGATGGAATGCAAGGAGTTCCTAATAATAATAATAATAATAAGAGATTTATACCGCGCCAGTATCCTACTGTTCAAAGGCGCCTACAAGAAAAAAACTTGAACATTAACACTTAAGACAGCTAATATTAATTATAAATAATAATAATAATAATAATAATAAAAGATTTATACCACGCCAGTATCCTACTGTTCAACGGCGCCTACAAAAACAAAAAAAACAAAAAAAACAAAACAAAAAAAACAAACAAAAAAAAAAACTTAAACATTAACACTTAAGACAGCTAATATTAATTATAAAAGGCTTTTCTAAAGAGTAAAGTTTTTAATCTACGTTTAAAAACAGACACAGACTGAGCATTTCTAATTTCACTTGGCAAAGCATTCCATAATGATGGTGCTGCTACAGAGAAGGATCTTGCGCCATATGTTTTCAAGTTATAGGATGGAGAAACCAGAAGGTGCTTGAATGATGAGCGTAGTTGACGCGATGGGGTGTAAGATGTAAGCAGATCACAAATGTACGACGGTGCCAGGTTGTTAAGTGCCTTGTAGGTTATAAGTAAAATCTTAAAAATAATACGTTGGTTAACGGGAAGCCAATGAAGATTGAAAAGAACAGGCGTAATGTGATCATGCTTTTTTGTGAGTGTGACGAGGCGCGCCGCGGCATTCTGGACGTGTTGTAGCCTTTTTATAGCGTAGGCTGGTAGGCCATACAAAAGGGAATTACAGTAATCCAGCTTCGAAGATACAAACATATGAACCAGCAATTCAGTAGTGGTCGCTGAAAGATATTTCCTGATATAGCTAATATTTCGCAAATGATAAAATGAAGATTTACAAATGTCAGTAATATGATCCTTAAAGCAAAAATGGCTGTCGAACATAGTGCCGATATTCCTCGCCTTTTGCACGGAAGGGATAGTCTCACCAGCAACTGAAATTTCGTGAAGGAGTGGTCTTGGAAGATGTTTAGCGGAAATTACCAATAATTCAGTTTTGTCTTTATTTAATTTAAGACGATTAACCATCATCCAATGACTGATTTCATCCACACAGCTCTCGATGCTAGAAACCGCTAGATCCCTATCACCCAGTACGGTTGGTTGGAAAGACAAGTAAAGCTGTGAGTCGTCAGCATAAAAATGATAGCTCAGGTTAAATTTCTTTACGATATCTGAAAGCGGTGAAGTATAAAGCAAATACAAAATGGCTCCCAAGACAGATCCTTGTGGCACTCCACATTTAAGGTCATGTTTCGTCGAAGTACCACCATCAACGGAGACATATTGCGTGCGATTCGATAAATAAGATTGCAACCATAATAGAGGCTTCCCAGCTATCCCAAACCGTACACGTAAACGAGAGAGGAGGATGGTATGATCGACTGTATCGAAGGCAGCGGAAAGGTCTAACAACAGTAAAATTACGATTCGACGATTATCAATGGCAGAAAGAATATCATTGTGAACACGAATAAGTGCAGTTTCAGCACTGTGATATTTCTTGTACGCCGACTGGAATGTCTCATTTAACTCATAATCGTTAATGTAGGAGATAAGTTGATTAGCTACCAATTTTTCAATTGCTTTGCTAATAAATGAAAGATTCGATACAGGACGATAATTGCAGAATTGAGTATGATCCAAAGAAGATTTCTTAAGGAGCGGGCGTAACATTGCAACCTTGAGTTGCGAAGGCATCTGACCAGATTCCAATGAGATATTTATGATTTTGGAAATGAAATGCAACAGAACACTAAGTGCATTTCTTGTAACATAACCAGGAAGAGGATCAAGAGCACATGACTTAGCAGCCAGATTCATGATACATGTATGAACTTCATCCGCTGTTACCATTTTGAAAATATCAAAAGAATATGGACAGGCGTTGTCAACAACAGCAACTGTATCTCGATGAGGGAAAGCAGCAGTCGTTATATGACCCCGTATTCTATCTATCTTTGTAGTGAAGTACTTAATAAACTTGTTAGCAAGATCAGTGGGCGATTTGCAGGGGGGATATTGAATATCTGTTTTCCTTTGTAGTAGTTTATCAATTATCTTAAAAAGCTGTTTATAATTTGACTGATTCTCATTGATTAATGATGCGAAATAATTCTTCTTGGAATCACGAATTAAGTTGTTGACAGCATCACATCCCTCAATAAACAACTTACGATCAGAAGGAAGTTTGGTCATTCGCCAGCGTCGTTCAAGTTTTCTACGGGATCTCTTTAAATTATTTATCTCCTCAGAATACCAAGGTGCAGCGGGACGCAAAGTAACTAACTTTTTTTGCAGTGGAGCATGAGTCTCAAGTATGGTAGTAAGGACTCTGTTATATTGATCAATCAAATAATCCAAGGATGACGATGACGAGGCAAAAAGATCAGGAAGGCTCGAATTCATAACATCAGCACAGAAATTATCAAAATCAATAGATCGAAACTTTCTGAATGAAATAATCTTCTTGTCGAGCGGCGGCTTATTAAGCGAGAGCTGGAAGTGAACAGCAGCATGATCAGAGATGACAAAAGGAGAACCAATTGTTAAATTCGAAACAATACTATCATCAGATCCTGTAATCACAAGATCTAAGGTGTGTCGATCTAAGGTGTGTCGATCTGCAAACTGATTGCCAAAGCACCAATTCAGTATTCCCTTGTAAGGAATATAAATTGCTTAGATCCAAGAAACATGATGAGTGACCATGATGTTTCCATCACAAAATTCAAGAGAGTTTTGACTACCCTTGAAAATGCCAAGAAAGTCCCGGAAGGTGAATGTGATTCCCTTTTGGAACTATTTAGACAATTCATTATGGAAGTCCCCTCTTCTTCTCCGTCGGAGTTCAAAGACTATGATCCTAACAATGATAGACTTGATTCCTTTCTGTATCTTCACATGGGACAGAAGCGATCCTACCAATCATTGTGGAAAGTAGTCTCAGAGCTACTGATATTATCACATGGCCAGGCCAGTGTCGAAAGAGGATTCTCAGTCAATAAGCAACTGGAAGTCGAGAACCTCCAAGAGCGCTCCTTCATTGCTCAAAGGCTGGTACAAGACCATGTACAATCTGTGGGAGGTGTCCTTGCTGTTTCAATCAACAAACCACTTCTTTTGTCAGCTGCAGGAGCTAGGCAGAAGTATTTATCATATCTTGATGAACAAAAGAGGAAGAAAACCTCTGAGGGTGTAGAACTGAAGCGAAAGGAGCTAGTCGATGAACTTGACGAACTTAAAAAGAAAAGAAGGCGTTTAGACAGTGATGTTGACAATCTTGTTAAATCGGCAGACGAGTTTGCACAGAAAGCAGAGGACACTGGGAAACTTGTGTGGATTACAAAGTCAAATAGTTTGAGGAGAACTGCAAAAGAAAAGGAGATAGCTCGCAAAGACCTTGAGTGCAAAATTGCGAATGTTGTGGATGAACTAAAAAAGGCATAGACTTTTAGCTCGACTTAAGCTCGGCACAATCGCTACTATGATAAGGTGAACATTCTTTTATTTTGCAGTTGGTGGAGTCCTTGAAAAATAAAAAATATGTCCTTGAAAAGTCCTTGAAAAGTCCTTGAATTTTTAGTCCAAAAAAGGGTACGAACCCTGCCAATTTTTTTTTTTTTTATGTGTAAGATGTTTATATGGAGTCTTGTTTTTCAATCATTATAAGATAATTTATATGTGCCTATTCTTCTCTTTTCCAGAAAAAATTATCAAGAGTCCAAATTTACATGTAAGTAACCACAGTATTTCATTTAATACTTTTTTGCCTAACAAACAACTACATACCGGTTACTCTGGACCACAGTAACACTTTTATGTAATACTTACAGTATTTAGTACTTATTCAAATTTAAATGAATTCTAAACTAGTACCGGTAACTTCAAAAGTCCATGTCAGTCTTACACTTAGTTTGATACTTAGTGAAGACCACTATACAATAGCAGTTCCAGTAATGAAGGTTTTGCTAATTATTTCACTAAGTGAGATTGCATTCTAGTCTCACATAGCATACTCTTGACAGAGACTTAATGTCACTAATGCTTCAAAGTAATTGAATGCATACTTCTTTTCCAATCTAATAACTGCTTAACTTTCAATTTTCAGCTCTTGAAGGATATATGCATAGCTTAAGTAAAATCAAGACTGCATCAAATGGAACAACAAATTACTTTGACCTCAAGCTCCAGACGTCTGATGATAAAACTGTTCTCCTTGTTTGTTTTTCACCACCAAAACGGAGCGTTCTTCTAACTGCATATGAAAAAAGATCACCAGTTAAAATAGAAGCCAACTTGAACCCTAAAAAACGACTTAACAGCGACTTAGAAGAGTACACAGTTCCTAAGAGTGCTAAAATAATGCCAACTGAGCTAGAGTTCAACTTCAATGAGAATCTTGACAATCATTTACATGCAGTCAGTCAAGCACTTCAAGCCAACATCTATACCACTGTAGACCTTAAGGTCAAAGTCATTATCAAAGAAGAGAATAAGAATCCCATTGTTCAAGACACAAAAACCAGATACAAGTGTGATACACTAGTGGCTGATGAAACTGGATGTGCTAAGTTGGTGTTATGGGAGAACACAATAAATCAAGTGGCAAGAGGAAAGTCCTACCATTTCAAAAATGTAACTGTGCGCATTTTCGATGATGAGAAATATCTGAACGCCAATTAATCCACAACAGTTGAAGAAATAGATGATATTCAGAATATCAATGTTGACACACCAGAAATAAAGAATAATCTCCTCAAAGTGAAAGTGGTAGGAGTAAACATAAAGAAGTCACCATCTTGCTTGGCCTGTAACCACACATTTCCAACTAAAGAGCAACCAGCACCAGATGAAGAAGAAATAACCTGTACCAATTGTAACATCACAACACTAACATCTTTCTGTAACACAAAGATGGTGGCACAAATAATTGTTAAAACTACTACTCAAGAATTAGAAACCTATACATGTTTCAATGATGGCATCGAGAGTTTTCTCAAGAATGTAAAATCTCCTAAATCTTTGACACAAATAGAACCAGCAGAACTTAAATTCCTCCTCTTGAAATCTGGTCAACACACTATAATAGTTGACAAAGAGGCAAAAATCATAGCCCAATTTCTACCTGCCCCTAATTACCAGTCAACTGTAACACCCTGAGGGGCAGAAGGAGGCTTTTTGGTCATATATTGAAAGAGAAAATGTTACTTGTGCAGTAAGAACTGAGAGTTCACAAATATTCTGATATTAACCCATTGACTTCCGATGCGCCCTCATGCGCCCAGAAATAAAACCCCTCTGAAATTCCAATGCGCCCTCATGCGCCCTGTCAGAAATGGCTTGTTTTGATTGGCTGTAGCTTAGAAACAAAACTCCCCTGGGTATTGAAAAGCAGTGAAACGTGACATGCAAAAAATAAGCTTTCGTTTGAGACCAAACTCACTATTCCACGTTAACCGTGCGATTTTTGACAAATTTTTCAAAAATATGTCGTGGTCTAAGACATGGCTTCTGGAAGAATTGATGAAAGTTGATTTTCATCCGATGAAGAGCAAGAAGTCTTCGCTGGTTTTATCATCGAAGAAATTGAAAAAAGCGACAAGCTCGTCAAGCACCACATGAACAAAACTTGCTTCACAATGTGGATGACGAGATGGAAGACTTTCTCGACCTACGGTCGCAAGAAAGGGGAAGCGATTCCGATGTTGAGCTATACGCTAGTGAGGAGGAAGAAGGAAGCGACGAAAGTAGTGATGAAGAAGCTGCCGCAGAAGAAAGCCGACCAGATGCTCTTCAATGGTCTAGCTAATTGCGACAAATTAATGTTGAGGAATTCTCCATTCGTTGTGGCCCGACCAGAGATCTCGGAGAAAATGCAACTGCCAAAGATTTCTTCAATGTATTTATCGACGATGCTTACATTGACGAAATCGTCCGATACACTGTTGCGTATGCTCGTTCGAAAGGGGATCGATCGTTCACATCTACTCAAGCGGAAATTTCGGCGTATCTCGGGCTAAACATTCTCATTGGAATCCATGAACTTCCTCAGCTGGCAATGTACTGGGATTCTGACGAGTTTGTTGGAGTTGATTGCTTAAAAAAAACAATCCCAGAGCACTGCTTCATGACTCTGGGGAAATATTTACATCTTGCTGACCCGACTGCAGAAGACCAAAACGATCTCCTCTGCAAAGTTTGCCCCCTTGTAACTCGCTTGGAGCAAAAGTTTGCCTAAGCGAAGAACATATATGCATTGTTCAAAGTGAAACTTTTCATTTAGGCGTAAAAATTGGTTTGTTCTTGCTCATGACTCGCAAAAAGTAATTTTATAGCTGCACCTTGTGACGTGTCGCGATGTCGCTATGGCGGGCAAATTCAAAATTGACCCGCGTTAGAAAGTTTAGGATTCCTTTTGTTAAGGAGAAATTTGCGATCTGTCTTTTGGTGTTGTATTTGAGGGAAAGCTTTTTACATGATTCTGATGGAATAAGAGTGCAAAAGAGAGTCATCATACTGATAAATACTTTCCAAGCTGAAGGCAACCTTGCTAATGACTCGCTGTACATCATGAAGTTGAATCCGTTCTCTAGCTTTAGAATTTTTTTTGAGAGAGCCCGATGCTCAAGTTGAAAATAAAATTTGACAGGGGGAAAGTATATTATTTAATATGCAACTTTGTGCAGTTTCCCTTCAGTAGAGTGAAATGAAGACATTAAAATCTTAAATTATTTTGGCAGTGGTCTGTGTGTTCACTGTAACAGTCATTTTCTCTGAAATTTCAGGGGGTGGTCTGAGCTCTAAGGTGTGGGGCTCAATGGGTTAATAATGTTTAATTGATTATTTTCTGTGAAACTCACGACTATTGTTTTTAACATTGAGTTCAGCAAAAAAAGGCAACACTCGTCAATTTGTTTCAAGAATGTGAAACTGTGCACATTCAGAGGTGTGGCAAACAGTGGTATCTACTAAAACTAGAACACCGGAACATCCACCAACAATGTTAGTGAACAGTTAGAATCAGGGTTGGAATTGACGGTTAGTGGTGAGCAATTAGCAGCTATGGTTTGCATTTACTGTTTTTGGTGGTTAGGATTTTTTAAAGGGTGTTCCAGCCGCCTCTAAGTTGTTCCGCTACAACAGTGTTCCTGGTTTTAGTACACGCCAAAAGTAGTGTAGTTGTGTTTGTAGTTAATAATTTCAAAAATGCAATCATTGCATCTACAAGCAGAACATCTATCTAATTTCAAACCATGAATCATGTAAATCGCCAGACGATGCACAAGATTGTGTTTTCTTATGTTGCAGTTTAAAAAAATGAATGCAGTTTTTTTTGTTAAAAGGCATTTACATTGCTTAAATTGCCAGTGAATGCCCAACTTCAGTTCTGTTTAGTTATCTTGGGGTTAAAAAAAAACTGGATGCAGTTTTTCATAACCTAAGTTATACTGGACTCATGTGAACAGTTAACAAATGTTCATGTTGATTTTGTTAAAAAGCATTTACATTCCTTAGAGTACATTGCAGGTCGAAAGCAGCCAAAGTCGAATTGTGAGCCAAAGATAATTACTTAAATCCACACAATTAAAGCGTTACATTAGCCTCACTTTATATTGTAGTTAAAACAAAACAACCTCTTTGTATCTACAAATATGCAAAGATGACTTGAATAAACTGTTACTGTTATTTCTTTACAACTAAATAGTGTTACAGCCTTCCAAGCTTCAACCTTGGTTCATTATCTTTGTTCACTGAAGTGTGATCCAGGAAAGGTCTTTAGCACTTCATCATTCTTTAATATAAAGTCTTCAAATGCCAACAAGACATTGCCCCAAATTTTGCTGAACACGAATAATATAAATAATATTTATCAAATTTTCAACCCAAGCAACAACCTTAGGCCACAACACTTTACCTTCACTGTCAGAAAAACTTTTCCCTCTACCATTCTTTTTTATTTATTTATTTTTTTTAACGAAAATACACATTCATTTTCCTATCCTTGTCTTTGTGCTGACATCCAACCCTTTTCCATTTGATTATTTGACAAACACCTGACCTGTGTTGACTTCAACTTCATGCAGCAATTCCCATACTAAAATCTTTACTTACTATAGCTGAAACCACGTGCACTCCCGCGAGTGCTATTTTTTATATTGCTCTTACTAACTATTTAAAATGGTACAATAGTACACTATATTAAGATCTTTTCCCAAATAAAACAGTTTACAACAGCAATCTCTTAACAGCGCACAGGCAGAGGAAGTTTGGCTTTTCTTTGTGTGATATTGACCTGCTGGCAACGAAGCAAATTTGGGAAGTATTCAAGCCAATGCAATTTTTTAGAAAGAAACAGAATGATTTCCCAATGATTTTCACTTCATTTATTAATAGAAAGTCTTTGATTCATTTAATACCACTCTTTTCATCAAGCCTTGCAATAAATCATTTGAGCTAAAAATAGTCATGTGATTTAGTTGTCTTATATATCATTTTTGTAATGTTTTGTTTGTGAAGGCAAACTGTATCTGACTCCATCTTCGATTAAATATTGCTGGTAATTCTTTGCAAAACATTTAATAACATCAACTCATCTGAACTTCATACCTAAATAATTTTTTTATTTTTTCCTGGGAATGAAAAATAAAATAAAAAAGAAGCATTTTTGATGTAATTGTAGATCACCAACCACAAATCTAGGAAATTCAAAAGAAACATCAATAATATTATGTTGCTGGATTGTTAAATCAACTGTCATTAATTATTAACTTAATTTTTTTTTTCGAGACTTAAACATTATTTTTGTGCTAGGATTTGAACGGGTAGTATAGTGTTCCAGTCCTACTCAATATACATACATGGAGTTTGTCATGGTTTATATAAATGGTTTACCATACCACTCTCTTTTAGAGGAATGACTTGGCAAGCATAGGTGATAGGGGTACTGGAGAGAGAGAGAGAGAGAGAGAGAGAGAGAGAGAGAGTTAGATTGCTCTGCGTATTTGCTACTATAAGTGCGTATTTGCTACCGTAGCAAATACTCACACTGCGTATTTGCTACCACAAATGCGTATTTGCTACCGTAGCAAATACACATAGTGCGTATTTGCTACCACGAATGCGTATTTGCTACAGTAGCAGATAGTCGTACCACAAATGCGTATATGTTTCTATTTTCAAATCTTTATATTAATAATTGTAAGCCTTTTACCTGTTGCCTATTCATTTAAGGCTCCACGTTTCACTTCGTGTGAAGTGCATTGAGTCCTATCGTGATGTACTTGTGTTTTGTATATCAATAATAAAACTATAGATACATTTTAACAGAAATCCTGTCCCTTTTTAACTGAATGTATGCACTAAGAAACCACTTTACGCTACTTTATCTGGGAGACGCGTACGCCTAAAGCCCAATGTATCGTGTTATGAGATGTCACGAGATTGCGTGACGTTATGTGAGCCACGTAAGCCGGAAAGACGCACGTGAATCCTTCTGCACGCTGCTTAAAGAGGTTTGTAGTATCTTTTATCTTCTATAGTACTTTAATGTGTCTTAATTAACCTACTTTAACTGCCGCGTTGTCTCTGGAGGTTTTCGTTATATATTTTATGTTTGTGATCTGTCATGATCAGATGTTTGGACATAGTTAGTAGAGGAGACTGGTTATGAAAGTCGGCGAGCTTCAAAGACCGATGTCTTTGTTTTGATTTTTGCCTTGTCACGTGATCGCGACAGTGCACATTTATCAAACGATCATGGCGTCCATCGAGTAGTTTCTTGTTAGTTGTGCGATATGTGTTAGGTTTCTCCGTAATTTTCATCAGTATATGGTTGTCATTTCGCAAGAAATATAAAAGTTATGCCAGGGGCTAATTGCTCAGTATTTGGCTGTGGTTCGTGCAGAAGAACGAAGGGAATTGGTATTTGGAAGTTGCCTGTGGCAAAAGACGAAGCTCATGGAACATGGTGAGACGAATGGCTTGGTGAGATAAAAAAGACAAGAGAAATTGATCAGAACTTCAGGGAACAGTTGAAGAGCGATAGAATATATACCAGTGAGAAACATTTTGCGCCCGAAGATATCGAAATATGTAAGTACATATCTGTATTTTCTTGTTAAATTGTCGGATTTGCTTTGAGTTAGTTTTCACCGATCAGTGTTGCTGCTGTTTGAAGTTCGTTCTGAAAGTGGATATGGTTTTAGGTTTGACTATTTCCAAGTTTGACAATTTAATCTTTTCTTTGATAGATCAATCTGCGAAAATGACCAAAAATAAGCCCAAATTTGGAGCTTTGCCGAAGCTGAACATGCCTAAGAAAAGCCATGAAAGCAGCAAGCCTTCACCACGTCCTGAACGTTCGGTTGTAAAATGTAACGAGGGGCCTTTACCACACAGCTGCTACAAGGGATTTTCAGAGCTCTGCCAACGAGTTAAAAGCCTAAAAAGCCTTGGTGATTGGAGCCTGAAGATCTTTGAGGACAAAATTGTGCTGAAGAAAACCGTGCATCCGTACGTTCTGCCACGTTTGGAAATTATTATGGATGACAGTCTTGGCTTTACTGTGAAAGTATTTGGTTCCTATTTACCTGAAGATCATCCTTTGTACCAGGACTATCGTAGAACAGTTCGAAATATTACTGTATCTAACTTAATAAGGCAACTGAAATTCGTGATGACTAACAATTTTTTTTTACTTGTAATCCAACATTAACAAATTAAATGTTGAATGCAATATTCAAAGAAGTCACCACCGGTTGCTGGGCAATGAAAAATTTTAACAAATAATGTATAAGGCAGGGAATTGAACAACTAGTAAGATATTTCAGTTCTATGCAAGTTATAGTAGTTGGGCACAGGGAGAAGGAAGGGGGAATCCCCAGCCCACAGCCCTCAGTGACTGCCCTGAATATTATTAATTTTTAAGTTTACTGTATTTTTGTATCACTCTCTTTTGCTACAAGGTTCCCAGGAAAAAGGTCTCTCAAATTCATGATGACTAACAAAAACATTTCTTTTTTACTTTTAATCCAACATGAACAACCAGGTGTCTTGTCTTTATTATAGTACATAAAATAATTGTCCTTCAGAAGGCATTTCCCAGGATAATTTCTCTATTGCACTAATTCTGGGTTATCTTAACTCAGCTTTTAACAACCTGGCCCAGGACTCTAAACATGTCATGCACAGGACTTTTCGTGGCATGGTAAATTCGGCTTTACATTGTATGTGAACAGTTCTTAATTCAAATGTTCTTGATAATTGATACATGTAAGTGTTTTAAAACATTCATAAAAAATAATTAACAAATTTTTTACAATGCCATGTTTTACTTAGGATAATAAAATGTTTTATTTTAATCTTGCCTAACTGTTTCTTGTTCATGACTCCTCATGATCTCCTTTCGGAGCGCTTTACCCTTTGACTGCTTTGCATTAATTTTGTAGCGCTGAATGATGTCTTTAGCACAAGAAAATGACCGCACCCTTATATATAAACATACAATAGCATGGAAGACATTGTTGCTTACTTCAACATTGGGTATTAGCTCTGCATCTGAAACCATACATTGATAGCTTGACAATATCGCACTGTCAGTTATTGTGTTATGCACTATGCCAGCAATATCCACTTTTTGCAAAGAATTTACTGAAGTTAATTGTCTAAAATGACACTCTGTTTTGAGGAAAATGCTCTGTGCATACTTTGTAATGTTCCACAACCCCCTGCGGTTTAAACTCGATACCAGTTTTTGGTTCTCATATCCATGCTCCAGTTTACCAGCTCTCAAGATTGCCATTGCCTGTTGGCTCTCAGTTGTGTTCTTTCTTGCATACTTTTTGTACATACTGCAGACCAGCTTGTTCTTTCTCTGACAGCATTGTTTGAACAGAAGGTGGGTTTGTAGATTTCAATGGTAATTGAGCATAGTAGTTGCCATAGAATTTCTCAGCATTCCCAGTTTTGAAATAGTCTTCAAATAATTTCTTTATCACAGTGAATTCTTGTGTTTCTCCTCCAGGCTCTTCATATTCATATTGTTTTAATTCGTTCCTTAGATCTGCTGCAAACACTTCCCTTTCACTAATGTTCTTCAAAGCATTGTTTACTATCTCGGCAAGAATGCTTGGCGTCAAAGTTAAATGATGTGCGTTTTGATCTGCATTGTGCTTTGTAGCTCTGTGCCTTTGGTAGCCTCCTCTTGATTTGTACTTTTTTCCACAGTCGCTGCACACGATCTCTGTTGATTCGACCTGAAAACGAAAAAGTATCAAATCATAATTCAATAATATTGTAGTCTTCAGGCCTCAACTTTCAACGATCTACTGTCACTGGTCTTTTTTCCTAAAGACACATTTGCCAATATCGAGTTTGTTGTTGTCGTTGCATGCCCCGTGAAGTCTTCTCAAAACAAAGTATAATCAGGCAAATTCAGCACCTAAAGCATCCAGAGCACTTCTGCTAAAGAAATTGAACGCATTTTTTATGAAATTGCTAGAGTATAGAGGGAAAAGAATCATCGAAACCGTCGGATCAATGTTTTATTTACTGTTTTTTGGCTGGCGTGACAGCACAGTCGCGTACAACTCCGTAATTCTTTTGGAAACAGACTAAGTACAGGTGAATGTTTATATAATTGGCACTTACTTCACTAGCAACAGTTGAAAATTGTTCCTGTAGTGATTCATCTTCGTCAAGAAGGTCTAAAATTGCCTCAAAATCATCGCCGAACAAGAATAAGTCGTCTCCTGCATCCGCCATCTTTGAAAGTTGTGCACCGTCGCGATCACGTGACAGGTACGTTCAACATCAGAAGCGGCCCCATTGTTTCGCGCTTTGAAGATTGCCGACTTTCATAACCAGTCTCCTCTACTAACTATGGTTTGGATGACACATTTTACTTTAAAACTTCAACTTTTAGCTACTAAAGACTTGGGACGAATCTCTTGCATTCTGCGATGATATAATCAGTTATTTCTTCTTGTATTGGCACTATTAGGTGCTTACAGTTCGTAAATATGTTACGTTTAATCGAAAGGTAGTATTGCCATCACAAAGAAAATGTTGAATTTAAAATACACGCAGTAGCCCGTTTGTACATATGCGTAATTCGAACAACGGACGTAATCATAGATTTTGCTGTTGCTAGACATTTCTTTACAATATTTAGATCAATTCAGTTTTAAAATAACCGTTTCTTGACCTCTGCCGTCATTTAGGCCACTATAAAAAGGCAGCGAAAATTTCATGAAATTACGCATTCTTCCACAAACCGAAAAGCATGGCCCCAGCAGTCACGCGTGACTAATTATAATGTAACCGGAAGTGCGGAGAGCACCTCCTCTTTAAATAGTATAGTTTTCAAACAGAAATAATTTTTTCAACAATAAGAACTAGGTACTAGCGCTAAGATTTAGAGAAATATTACTTTTACCATAGATATTTATAATTTGTATAGACAAACAAAAAAAATTTATTAAAAGGAGCCACAAAGCGAAACAAAAGACTTGTTCAACTCTTCAACGTACCACAAGTCGGGAACAGTTGATAACTACAACCTGTGTTTGTTAGCTCCAAGGCGTATTGTTAATAGCCTGTCATTTAACGTTTCTCTTTTTACCATATTTTTCCATTATAGTATGAATGAAATGGACAACGCAGGATTTACTTCTTCCCCCGCCGACAATGGCGCGTCAACGTCCACCAATGTAAATCACTCTACGAGGTAAGAGTTTACTTGCATTGCCTTCAGGCCATGTTCAAGTAGAGGCCGCCTAGTTATCGTGTGATAAGCTTCCTTGATACAGGGAAATTCCAGTAAGGCCTGAGATGTATATGGTGAATTGCCAATGAAGGGTGTTGCACCAAGATGGCTATAAGTATCTCGTATCGAAAAAGCGCGAGCGGAATAAAGAAAAGAATTGAGTTGGTACCTGTTTATATGGTCTCGGGTACCCGAGACAACCCTTCCCCCGAGTGACCCTAGGCGAGGTAATTTTTTAGTACAATCTGTGAAAGATTCTACCAACCGTTTATATGATCTGACGGGGGGCGAGACAGGTAGGGCAGGAAGGTAGGGTAACCCTGGCAAGAGGTACAACTTTTTCTCACACTTTGACACTTAGGCTCGCCTACCCGGAACAATTCACGGCGTGTCGAGAGTCATGTATTTTCGAAGTTTCAGCTTTTAAAGCACAAATTTACGTTACAAAAGTAGAATGAGCTCAACAAAGCCCACACTAATCGAATGAAAGAAACTCAAACGAAGAATGATATCTAGAAATTTGAATACTGAAATGCTTTATGAATAATTAAGTAGTGTTAATTTTAACCCGACTAGGAGGGACAACTTTTTCTCATATAAACGCTCGATAAAGTTGTCTCGGTAAGGAGGGTTGTCTCAGGTACCCGAGACCATATAAAAAGGGCCTTATCCTAGCTCCCATGCTGTTCTAACTGATGCGTAAACCTACTATAAATGTGGTCCATGGTATATGAAATACCTATAACCAATCAAAATTCTGGAATAGCACTGTTGACTACTTTTTAAGAGCGTGAAATAACGCGAGTGGCCTTTTTTTCAGAATACACAGAGGGGAGAGTGTACACAAAAAATTCCTCTCACAAGTAAAACACTTGATGTATACCACGCAAGGTTTTAATTTCAATTTTAATTTCAAAAATTCGCGTTAATTTTGTGAAAGAAAAAAAAACATTACTGTACATGGAACTGAATTTTAATAAACTTCGCGTAAATTTTGTTAAAATGCTTCGTTATATTCCTATGGCAAGGTAACTGATTTGTTACATGTTCAATCATATGACTAGAGAACACTAATAAAACTTTTTGAATTAAGGTATAGCTATAAATGTGTTACCACAACGAGCCAGTTTTAGTGAGGGACTTTTATAAGTCCGAATAAGCTGTACACTTCCTTCAAGCTTAATCATTAATGGCAACTCCACTACGTTTTTGCCTTTTCTTTGAAAACTTGAAAGTAAACATTTTAGAATTGTGTCTAGCAAATGATTATTTACTCTTCTGTCATTATCACGTATATTGTTACGCCTCGCGCGCCTTGACTATCACCACGTCTTTAACATCGCAAATTATTCTCATTACATCACCCTTTAAAAGAATGTCTCTCACTTCACAAGGAGACACGGACGAACAACAACAACAACAAAAAAATGTTCCACAATACATATATATTTTTAGTTTCTTAACGTTTTAATGTTTTATTTTCGAGCTGCATGCGCTTAGTGCTCGTTTTTAACATTTTTCTTTTACCCTCATTTTTTCCAATTAATAGTGTCAATGAAAAGGACCGCAAAGAAGTTCCTTCGACCTCTGCAGATAATGGTATTTCACCATCCTCCAATGCCAAGCGCCCCGAGAGGATCTCTAGGATTTGTAAAAAGTGTAAGCGAAGTGTAAAAAATCTTAGTCGCCATCAGAAAGAAGTGCATGCCATGACAAAAATGCGTCGTAAGCTTGATGGTTATTTCACTGGGGAGAAAAAGGCACCCAATCGGCGAGTAAAATTCTGCCCTCTCTCACCATGCAAGATGTCCAAGACGCCAATTTTCCAGCTTGATAAACATCTTCAAAGTGGAATTCACAATCTAAAACCAAAGTCCTCAGCATATGTCAAGGCATTAGCGCAAGCCACACGAGCGTCCCTCTCAAAGGTGAATTCGTACTTAAAAAGGCAAAGAAAACAAAGAGCGCGGACGAATGAACAGGCCACATCTGATAAGAAAAACTTTAAAGGAAACCTTAACGAGGAGTATGATGCATGCGATGAAGCTGACAATTCTAACGAACAAAATATGAAATGCGACCCAGAAGACAACGACATGTACAGCAACCAAGATTATGAAGAATTAGGAAGAAGGGCACAGGGCAAAATAAGAAGTAGAGAAGAGAAAACTCGAGAAAAGAAACGTAGTAAAGAAGACAGTGACGAAGGGTATGACAGGCTTGCACACAAGGCGTGGAAAAAGAATGAAGTTGAAAAAACAAGAGCTAGAGCCAAGAAACAAAATGCAAGAACCAGTGACAGTACCAGTGATGACCTTGTCGACAGTGACAAAAAATACAGGAAGCTAGTGACCGAAGGTTTGAATGCAGAATGCAAAGGAGACATAATGGAGAGCAACCACAAGGAAAGTTTCGATAATGATACAGAGGACAAGTGGGAAGAAGAGATTTACAGCGAAGAAGAGAATGCAAATACTCGTAACAAGAACGAAGATTTTGAATATGTTGAGATCTCTGACAGTGAGGAGAGTCGAAAATTAGATCCTGATTACCTCTGTAGCGAAGAGTCGGATCCAGATACCTCGACACAATCAATCACATCAATCTCTTCCTCCTCTCTCTCTCAAGAATGCGAGGGACTATTGACTGAGCTAATTGAGGTAATTGGCGAGGACAAAATCAACGAAGGATCATTCCTTGATAATGACGAAGACTGGCGCGAAACGGTAAAACAGTTTAAAAGTAGAAGAATAGCTCAAGGCCATACCTTCAAGAGTGAGCTCGAGTCTGCTGAGGAACTGGCGCGAGTCAACGAAGATAGCATGTATGAGGCATTTCATGAAGCACTTGATGGAGATGAGAGCGATAACGACGAAGCATTGGACACAAACTGGGTCCCAAGCGACTGTGAAATCAGTGAAAATGATAACATCAAGACCAAAGGCCAACCTGGAGGCGTTGACCTAAGCACGGGAACACTGCTGACAGAGTTCTATGAATGGTTGACGGACGTAGACGGAGGATATCGAAGCGAAAAAATGGCGCAGCAGTACAAATCTCAGGTTTTAAGCGTCATAAAGAGGCTTCAGATGAATGAAACGGAAGTCAGACACGACAATCCAAAACCACCCGTGTACCTGCTCTTGCTTCCTGGAAAAGAAGGAGTAACTCTGTTGAAGCAATGGTTGTCATATGCTGTTTCCAAGTACCAACCTGGAACTGTGCGCTCATATCTTATGAGTTTGCGTTTATTTTATAAATTTTTGACGCAAGAACGCAAACCCGACATGTCTGAAGTAAGCGTTGACATGTTAAACACCCGCCGGGATCTGATGTCTTCCTGGTCATCGGCTCAAAAGAAGAAAGTTCTGAGAAGAAAGCTTAAGAAGCACGAGGAAGATTTTAAGAAACTGATCACCAGTGAAAATCTCTACCAAATCTGCCATGGTGATCAGCGAATAAATGCAGTAAAACAGCTTGGCAATTCGTCAAAGGAAACCAGTCAGGGGGCCGAGGTTCAAAGGATAATCAGCGACAAAACTCACTGCGAAGTAAGGGATTGGTTGATGACTCGTCTCGTCATCGACAATAGTGGAAGAAGTGGGGTCATTGCAAACATGACCGTAGCTGAATTCAAGGACGCCGTTTATCACTCGGGTACAGACGAAGACCAGGCTCGTTACAGAATTCTTGTTAGTAACCACAAAACAGCTGACCAGTATGGTTCTGCGGTTATCTGGGTATATGACGATTTATACAAAATGATGGACATGTACCTAAGAACTGTACGAAGCCAGTTCACGGCAGCTACCCCACAGGTTGAACAACTATTCGTTTCAAGCAACGGGATGCCCCTAACATCTTCGCAGGTATCAACGTCGGTATGGCAAACTTTCCAGAGAGAGGGGATTGTGACAGAGGGAAGAATATCTGCCACAATTATACGGAAGTCTCTTGCTACTGGTATGCATGTCCACATGCCAGATGAAAAGGATCATCTCGCTGCCCTAGCCCAGCATAAGACCCTGACACAAGCCAGGTATTATCGTGTCCACGATAAGCTTGTCGAAACTGACCTTGGCCGAAGGGCAGTGAGCAAACTTGTTGCCCTCAAATCAAGCAACGTTCATCAGCCACAGAATGATCCCAAGGAGACTAAAGCAGTCCCAAAGCCGTGGAAGAGGGAGGAAACGGAACATCTGAAGGAGCTATTTAAACAAGACCTCGAGACAGGCGCTATCGAGGAGGCCAACGTGAAGGAAAAACTAACAACAACAACGCTTCTGGAGGAACACCCCTTGAAGGCTGTGGTCTTAAAGCTCCGGAGACTAAGAGAAGAATACATGAAAAGTTGCGAGCCCCCATCTGACATAGAGTCTGCTGAAGCGAAAGTCAAGAGGTATCTTGATTCAGCCCAACCAGAAGCTGCGCCGTCATCCATATCGCACATCTCAGGCTCGGTATCTGCTGAATCTTCAAGGTTATGGAAAAAATTCACGGAAGAGCAGGCAACCCATCTTTTCAAATTAACCAAAGACCTTATTGAAGCTAACGCTATCAAGAAAGAAGTCGTCTGGCAGCGGGTGAAAGGCAACAAAAGGTAATAGTACTTGTTTGTCATGCACAAAAAAATCCTACAAGCATAAATGCAAAAGAAAGAAAGATGGTAAACAAGGGAAGTAACGGGAGTTCATTAGCAGGAAACAATAAGGCATATAACATACCTAAAGACCCCTCGTGATCTCACAGATGAAAAGGTTATACATTACAATTAGTGAAATAGACTGATTAAATGATCATCAGGCTGCGTAATTAATTTACTGCTTAAATTGCTTAATCATATACTCATGAGGACTGTAAAATTAGTTGTGTGGACATCAAGGAGGAGATTATTTAATAGTTATAAAAAAAAATAGAAGTTTAAGTTGAGATTATACACAGGGCAGCTTAAGACAGTGTTGACAACGTTTTTTTTAGGTCACTGGAACTCGAGCTATTGTCAGGAAGAGAGGATCAGGAAGAAGAAATGAGAACAAAACAGCGATTAACAGACAAGGTCAGAAAAATGGCGCAGGAAAGTAAAGTAAAGAGGAAGTGAATCACGACTAAATACCTAATGGTTACTGAGCCAGGGGAGTTACCATTTTATCGTGCATACTTTCTCCATAGTTATGGAGTATGTGTCATAGTATCAGAGTAACACTTGTTATTTAGTTGCATTTCGTTTTATATTCAAAGTCTACAGGGGTGTTTTCTTGTTAGTTAGGTTTGCTTTTATCGGAGTGTGTTAAAAGTCTTTTCCTTAGTTACCTAACAGCATCATTAATGAATAGGCATCAGTTCAACACTGTTGTCAATTACTAAAACGCTCCAGAATGTTATAAGAAACAAAAATGACGACGGTAAAATGTGGGTTAGAATAATCACTAGTTCCCTGATAACGTCATTAATTAATCGCAGTATATCTCCCACGCGATTATCAATAACTAAAGGTTGCTTTCTACTTATTATACCTAGACGCAACTAAATAACGGGTGTACCCTGATAGTATTATTAAGCCCAAATAATGGATCAAAAACGTTGTTTTTAACAATAAGAGCAAAGGCGTGCATAGTTAAGTAACCGTATATGTGGGCTTCTTTGGCTTTGAGTGAGTTAAAGAGTCAGTTTTAATTGTTACCTGACAGCGTCGTTAACGATTGCGCAGGTCGTCTACAATACCGGCTTACACTTATAAGAACCAAAGGACGGTTTAAATCTGATAGTATCATTAAGGCCGTGTAACGTAACAGAATCATTTCATTTCATGTTATGGGGAGCAGTTATGGACATGTTCTTGTTTGGCCAAATTTTAACACAAATTGCTTCTTTGTCAACTCTTTGTTGCGAGCAGAATAGAACCATTTCAGGTCATACCAACATATTAGCCTGGAGAGGAACCTCCTCAGGAAGAGAATGTAGAACAGAAGGCAGAAGCCCAAGAAGAACACACTAGTTCGAGGATGGGAAACACCATGTTTATGTTTAATGTTCGTGCGGTGCTTATGTGCTTATGTGCTTATCCCAGTGGCAAATGAATGTCACTGCTGCCGAGAACTAGAGGAGCTTAATCAGAAGTGCAACAATTCAGGTTTGACTTATTATGTGATTATTCTCACGAGTAAGTGAGGGAATGAAAATTTTAAGACATTTTCTCTTCTTTTTGGGTACTGATAGGTGTTAGATTTATAACAGAACATCCGAAATTTGGCATTGTATGCTTGGGAACGGGTGTTTTAAGCACAGCATTGGTCGTAATCCAGAATGCATGGCTCAATCCAATTCCCGACCCTATCATCAACAGGTAAACGGTCTTTTTCTTTCTTTTTCTGTAAGCGTAATTAAGTCAATCACTTTTGTGACATCATATCATTTTGTTCTCTAGAACTTGGCGTTTGGCAGGCTACAGACAGTTTACTTGGGGGGCACATGGGCTTTAGGGAAAAAAAACCGGCACAGAATCATGCCAGCATGCATCGTCACTGCCATACGGAAAACATTTCCTGAAGAGAGTGGCAATCATGTGGGGTTTTGAGAGGCAGATTTTGACTTTTGAACTTTATCCATAAACATCCTTTAATAATTATTAGTGGCATATCTTTTGCTAGTATAACATCAGAAGCTCCTATTTCCTTACATTTCTTTTTAAAATTTGCATAAAATATACAATTACTCCTCAAGGATATGAATTACTGACACATTCTGCATAGTGATTCACTCAAAAGCCATGCAGAACCAAATAAATGTCATCCTTACTGCAGTTATTAAATTATCCACATTGCCAAGAATAACTACGTGGCCTGAATGAAACAAACCTCAAACCTGTTATTGACAAAGTTATCGCAATTATCAAATAATTGACATGGATTTAATTACCTGCCGATATTTGTCATTCTGATAATGTATATATTTTAAAGTCTAGAGTTAAGAAATTTATTAGTGATCCTTAAGCATTTTTCCTTTTCATAAATGCTTTTCTTGAATTTATTATCTTTAGTGTATTTATATTAGTTCATAGGTGATCTGTTTTTTGGGGGGTTTCAAACTCCTTTGCAGATTATCCTTTGGCCTCTTTGACTATAGATTGTAATAAATAAAAAGTAAATATAGCAGCGAAGGCTAGTAAATTGTCAAGAACAGATAGAAGAATAAACTCAAAGCCAGGTTTCTGCATTTGTACATCCTTTCTTGCATAAGCCAAGAATTCAACCCATTATAGAAAACTTATAAACCAAGTTTAACACCAATTTCAAAATTTTATTTTCTTTTAGACTTCTAGCGACATTTTTAACAGTGTGCATTATCATACATGCCATTGCAAAATCCAGACTACAAACGCATTGCAAACTTATGTTAAAAAAAAGTAAAACCTGGTAAACAGAATGGAATATGAAATATCTTAAATTACCAGTCTGTAAGAAAAATTGAAGTGGATCACGTACTAAGGGCAGATACTGAAGGTTTTCCAGACCATTCCTGCCGAAGAAAGAATCAAGTCCTCTTATCACACCTTTCAAAAAGATATGTTTCCACAAGGCTTATGATGGGGCTACAAATAAATCCCAGGCCAGCAAGCTAGCAGCTGGCACAGGCTGTTATAACTCTAATGCACTTGCTCAAAAGTTTCCTTGGTTTGATCATGTTCAACAGAGTATGCCAGATGCAATGCATACTATTGCTGTGCAACATAAGCATCTGTACAGGTGCTTTGCTGGAAAAGCCTCAGAAAATTCCTTAGTTGTAATAATGCAAGAGAAGGCCTTGAACAGGTATCGTCATCCAGACATGGCAAAGGCAAAACGGCACCAAAAAATTTAAAGTGAGGATCAAAGATCTGGGTCATTGCCATAAGCCCCATTTGTCTTAACAAAGTAGCAAATTGAAGATGCTGACAGAAGTTTTCATCAGTTAATGGAAACCTTTAGTTTTGTTATTCTTCTAATTATGCTTTAAGGTTGCAGTTCAAGGGGTGCTCAAATACTGTGTGAGTGGTATGCTTGGAGAGAGACAACAGGAAGCTTTCGGGGCACTCCCCGTGTTAATGAGTAATACTGTTTTTCATACTCTTTAGTTTCTTTAGTTATGCTGACCTCATTGTCAGGGAACTTTCTGGAACGTTTTGTCGAGTAATGCAATTATTGCATCATACTTTTTACGCAGCTATGCGCGATGCATGTACATCACAATATTCCTTACCTGGCGCTTAGGTAGTCGCTGCTCACGTGTGTTGTTTCAATGAAAGATACACTTAGGAGGGAAAAAAGCAAAACGGTGTGGGAGTGCAAAGAAGCTTTTCATGGGGGTTTGCCTTTAAGGATTGTGGTGTGCATGGAACTTTGGAGGAAGTGGTGAGTTTGTGTTGAGGGTTCAAGTAAGATACTTAGGATCTAGGTTATTGTATTGTAAGTTATTATATTGTAAGTCGCTCCTAAGTAAGAATATTACCTGTAGTTTAATAAAGCAGTTTAGTTTATCAGAGCAGTGTTTCGCTGTCTGTTAGATGCCCACCCTTAAAAAAAAAGAGGGATAGAGAACTAACATGAAGCGGAAAAGTAGCTTTCAGGGCTACCTTTATGCACTCTTCCTAACCTACATTTAAGCTTGCCCATTTATGAGCACAATTAACCAAGCTTTATCGACCTTAGACTGTTTCCAGGAAATGCAGCTTTCAGTACTAAGAAATAAGTATTTTATAGCCGTAAGATTAGCATGTAAAAATTTCAAGCAGCATTCAATTAGATTCATCATCATTATGTATGGCCTTAATGTAAGAACTGTTGTATATCTTAAGTCATTCGTTACTTTGCTTGTTTTTCTTTTAATCCAACTTAACTATTTTCCTTTTTAATCCCACCATAGGTAACAACAAATCACATACTGCATCACCCTCCTTCATTTGAAGGGATTGAGAGATTTGGACCTGTTCGTGGTACGTGGATGTTTGCTTATGAAAGGTTCAACTCATGGTTATGCAGAAGGGCTAAGAGTAGCAAAAATCCTGAGGCAACCAGCATCAGAACCTACAGGGTAATTATTTATCCTTTAAGTGGCCACCATGTATTCCTGGAAGTGTAAGAGGCCAATTTGTAGAGACTTTGGCAAACAGCAAGTGGGGTTTTAAAAGAGTTAGTTGAAATGTGCTACAGTCAATTATCTCTTACTGGACCACCATCAGTGCACAAG
The DNA here is from genome assembly GCF_964200805.1 of Pocillopora damicornis. Lineage (NCBI taxonomy): Eukaryota > Metazoa > Cnidaria > Anthozoa > Scleractinia > Pocilloporidae > Pocillopora > Pocillopora damicornis. The sequence goes on from NC_142674.1 coordinate 18,309,766, forward strand.
AATGTTGTTAGTTATTGGCATAACTTGCAAAATAAGCCACACACTTGAATCTATTGACTAGCTCAAAAGTTATTGGCTAAAACTGGGCAGTTAAATGAAGCTACTCCCTTAGCTTAAGCGAGTCTTTGAAAGAATGTTTTAGGGGAAAACAAGGAGTAATTTACAAAGTATTAAATATGGTAGCTGCTGGCCTTCAAGAAATCCTCACTTCCAGGGTGTCAACTGTGCACACATCTCTAATAATTGTTGTTCATACACATAGCGCAAAATTGATTGAAAGTTGATCAACACTTTATCTAAAATCAGATAAAGTTTTCTCTTTTATCGTATATTTTTGAATGGTACCAGTTCATGGAAATGTCTGGAGTAATGAAAGATAACTTGCCCTTTAAACTGCCATCTACAGAGGAAATTGCCACCGGCAATACCTCACAGGATAATTCAATATTGCACCCTGTTATTAATAAATCCAGCAATAACCTCGAGCAGATGGAAAAAAAACTACAAAGGAAAAAATTCATCATCAAATTGAGTGAATGGAGCAAGAAAAGCCCACTGGAAACGAAGGCTAACAAAGTTTCCCAAACCCATTTCACAATGGAGACCTCAAGAAGGCAAGTTGGAAGCACAGGCTGAAGAGGTGCTGTTGCAACACAGCAGTTCGGGGAAATTGGGCAAAGTGTTCCACACTCTTTTACCTCAAAAAAGTGCATGTGGGTTGCAGTGAATACCTTTAAGGAGGAACAATTCAATGCCAAGGGAGGTTTTAATTGGGAAGAGAATGCCATAGATCAGCATATGGTTATTCTTCTTCCCAATGTTTCACCTCCTCCCACAGTGGCAACACAGGGCTCTACCATCTGGTTTCTCAATGAACCAACATTTAATTTGTAAATGCATGGATATATTTCCTTGGTTCACTGCTGGGCGTTAAGCCTTTGATAGGAAGTTGCACAACAAAGCTGGTGGTACTTCAAGCGGTACCTTCAGTGAATCTCATACATTGCTGTACATGGAAATGCCGAAAGAGGTGAGATTGCCCTCTCTTTCCTCAATATGCTACTAACAGTACTCCTAAAGAGGAAGAATACCTCCTGACAAATTGGACAACACAAAGTCTTGTTACCAATAAATCAAAAGCAGAACAATTTCTGAGAAAAAGGAATAAATTTCTTCAAGAAGAGCTTTTGATATCCACAGAGCCATTGTTTAGAATATAAAATTCTCGTGGAAATTTCTCAGAATTTTAGTGTAAGTGGTTGTTTTTTATGGTTATTGTAATCAATTCTGTGAATGGCGGATTCAGTTGAGTGCACGTAGTGTGATTTGCTCCTGCAACTGTCGGTTTACAGAATAATAACTAGAGAGAATATAGCAGGAGATACAACAATCACATTTGAGATTGTAATGGTTATGATTGTTAATAATAACTCACCTATTAATCTACAAAAAGATATGTCATTGTTTACAACTGTCATAATTTTGAGATTTCTTGTACTTTTTACGTTAACTTAGACCACCTGGGATAGCATATGACAATTATTTAGCACTGTGCACCAAAACTCCTTCAGAGGATAAATTTATAACAAATCAGTTCTACAGGTTATGAAAGTCATCTTAATGATAAAGCAGGGATCGTGATGAACTCATCAACACCTCTTTTAAAGGCCTATGAATATATCATTGAAATTCATGGACCACAAGTTCAATACATTCATGTATGGATTTCAGGGAATATTCATGGCCCATTATTTTTGTTCTCCCAAAACAAATGTATTGTTAGCCCAAAAATGCTCACTGATTGGAAATCATGGGTCTAAACCCTAATTCATGGAAAATGCAGGGCTTAAAATAACCACATGAATTTCCATTTTGCAGCAATCAATAATTTCAAGGCCTTGGCATTTGACAAGTTCACTATAAAAGCAATCAATAGGAATAGTTCATAAATACTTTCATTAAACAGTGCCCAGCTTTTGATTGGTCCCTACAGTAGTGTTTCTGACAGCTGTTGGTTATTATAGGATATCGAATTAAGTGTACAAAGAAGGGGCATGTGATTTTGACTCGAGAGGGTTTTGCACGATAGTTTTGAGTGGAATAAATCGAATTTATGACAAAAACGACCATGCCTTCTTCGTGTTTCTAACAGTAATGATGAGTTAGGCCATGCTGCAGGTTGTGCAATGACCAGTTTCTGCACCCTTGTTTCTTGTTTTGTCTGGTCCCGTAAGAATGTACAAACATTTTTGGTTCAATAAAAGGGAACTCTTTTGCCTCAAATAACTCTTATGCTTTTTTCTTCCTTAGCAACCACAGCTAAGTGGTTACATATATACAAAAAATAGTATGGTCCATAAACAAGATGGTTTTGACTCAGACATCAAAGGATTCCAAAAATGAAACGGACAAAGCTACTTCAGAAGCCAGATAATGACAAAAATGATTTGAGAAACATCATCATTGAGGATAAAGAAGAGGAGGCAGATAATGACAATGTAAGAGCATCAGGAAGGCCACATAACTATCTTTTTAATCATTTGAAATGGACAGAGGCATCCTAAGGTGTACAAGCACTTCCTGAGTTTTAATGTCCCTGCTGGATAACCTTTTCCTTGTTACAAACAGCATGGTCTGCGGTTCAAAGTCGACGTGGAAAAGGAATCCCATCTTGTGGAGAGAACTGACTTTAGGGAGACTATTTTCGAGGTTGGTAATTGCCATGAGCATCCATTATTTGTCATCACTTATAGAGTATTGGAAACATCATTAAGTTTGGGGCACCCCTAAATTTGCAAAGGTGATGCCAAGAAACAGACTCCTGGACATAAATATATATATTTACATCTGAGAGATAACTCTAAGATACCAGCTTGTGACTCTGCTGACGGAGATACACTTTACCAACCAAGGCCATTCCTAGCGAGCTTAACAGCCAATTTATTTCACTGTTATAACCCATATAGCAAGTAGGCAGTGGAAGAAGCAAGGATCCAGTATAAGAGGTGCACCTCTCTCAAACAGTATATGCCAATGAAATCCATCAAACATGTAATGAAAAGCTGAACCTCAAAAAACCTGAGGTCAAGTTCATGGGACATGTCCTCACCAGTGGAGGACTCAAACCTAACCCAAACAAAGGTTTGGGTTAGGTTAGAAACTCTCAGACAGGTCTTACCTAGTAGAAACGAGTGGAGAAGTGCTGCGCTATACAGGCAGGCAATTAAACCATCCCAGCCCAAGCTTGTAGCAGAGGAAGACAGACCTAAAGCTGAAGGTGCAGTACCACAAACTTCCTCATCATCGACAAGCACAGACCGTGCAACTAGCACAACTACACCAGCAACAAGATCAAGCTCCAGGAACATTAGGAAACCTTTACAGTTCCAGGATTACATGTGCTAGAGACACTAAGTTTGCAGACTAATCTTATAAACATAGATACTTGTTTCCTGGACTTTAGAGTTCACATACTACGTTCAGAACTGCTGAACTTTTTTGCACAAACATTATTCTATGCAGGCTCCCATTCAATCCAGCTTGCCAGCCTGGATAAATGCAGCTCATAAATTAATACATAAAATTAATTTTCACTTTCAGCTTGTAAACATTATCAACTTAAAATCTGCATTTATAGATTCAGATTTGTCAACATATTTCACTTTTGATTGATTTGTTTATATTTATTATTAACTATTATCATTATTATTGTACAATACACAAAGAGATCCATTTAAAGATGACGGCCTCAAAGAGTTGGAGCCACACTATGAAGAGGTCTAAACGCTCTCCATGCATGCCTTCAAACTGTAGCTGCAATGTTTGCACAACACTGCAATGTTTGCACAACATTGGAAGAGCAAGTATTGTTTATTTTCCAACTGTGAATCAGGTGAGAAGTTTCGAGTAGTTGAACAAGCTGTTCAATAACTTTGCTTCAGAGAAATTTGAATGGACAGCTCTTAATGTATTTACGAAAGAACAATTTGACTTCAAGTTTGGTCTATGGTGGGCAGAGAATTTGACAAAAAACTGTCACACTTCTATCGAATGTTTTACCACCTTTAACAGTTGCAACTGAGGACTACGCCATATAGTTCCTTTCACATGAACATTGCAGTGGTACAGGCCAAGAGTAAGCCTGTTTACCAGAAATATGGTCGATCAGGCCTGTATTTGACTCCATTTTCAGTAGCATGAGTTGACTAAGAATATTTGGGAAAGAGAAGTCCTTATACTCATTGATTAACACGTCTATGTAACTGCTTTGTCTACATACTGTGGATTGTTCCTCCAACTTCCCTATTGTCAATTACCAGAGAAATTATTGTTTCCAACAAAAGAAAGACACTAAAGTAACCTGAAACATTTTTTAAAAACAATATGTTTTTACATCAGTCAAATTTTCTTTATGCATGTATTATTTTTCTTTTTTTTGGTAAATGCCATAACCAATCATATCCTGTAACAGCCTAACTACGTTTGAGAAATATCTGAACTTCTCTTTAAGAAAGTGTATATTAGTTTATAATACTTGGTGTAATTGGTGTAATGTAAAGCACTTTTGAATAATTGCATAGTTTTAAGCACAATATAATTTGTGGGGTGTAGGGGGCTCTGGATAGAGGTAGTACCTTTGTTGTCTGGCAGCTGCATCCTACTTGGTAGGGTGGACGGGCACACTGGTCCTCATCCATCTCCTAAATCTCTCTCGTGCTGGCTCCAAGCGCCACACCCCGGCACACCGCCTCAGCTGGCGGGCTAAACCACGTGAGGGGGTGATGTTCACACTGCATTACTACTACTTCAGGGTAGATGGGGCTCTTTAGCCGCGGTGAAGGCAACCCATCTAGGGGAGGGAAAACCCTGATTTCAAACCTCCACTGCTTTGTGGCTATACCTGATAGCAGGAAAGCTTCAGGAGTAAACCTCGAGGTTAAATCCGGAGTGGAGCCCCTAAGGCGAAAGGCAGATGCACAGCACTACCTTCCGGCAGCTCCTGCAGTGAAACTGGCTCCAAATTGTAAAGGTTCACCCTTTCCCTTGGACTCAGCCAGCGGAACCGAGAGGGGGACACTGAAGTGTGGGCAACCCAGTGTCTCCATTCTAACCCGCCCAGGCTTTCAGCGCAAACTGGAGAGGTCACTCCAGCGGTTCTTTGCAAGATTCCGGCACAACACGGGATGAGGCAGTTCACCGGTTCTAAGCTCCTGACCGATTGGCGTAGGTTGGAGCGCCAGGGGTATCATCCGACGGTGGGAGAAGCCCTCGTAGCTTCACTGGGCAGCTACCGCCCGCCTCAAGCTGGGCAGCCCCCAGCCAGTAAGGTGCTGCCCCGCCATGGCTCGCCTGCTGTACTGGGTGCGTAGGGCTTAGGGGACCTTCCCCGACAAGCGAGTCACAACTTTGCACCAGGCAAAAAGAAAACATTAACGAAGACTCCAGCTCTTCGCATCGCAAGCTGGAACGTTCGTACTATGTGCCCTGGTCTCTCTGCTGATCTTCAACAGATAGACGACTCCCGCAAGACCGCCATCATCAACAAGGAACTGACACGGCTTAACATCGACGTTGCCTGTCTCCAGGAGACTCGGCTGGCCGACAGCGGCTCTCTTAGGGAATCTGACTACACTTTCTTTTGGCAAGGCTTGTCCCAGGACAAGCCGAGGCTGCATGGAGTAGGTTTTGCTGTGAGGAACTCGCTGCTCGCCACCACAGAAACGCCGATTGGAGGCAGCGAAAGAATCCTAGTCCTCCGCATGAAGACACCTACAGGGTTTGTCAACTTCCTGTCTGTTTATGCCCCGACCCTCACATCCAGCACAGAAGCCAAAGATCAGTTTTACGAAGACCTGGAGGAAACAGTGTCCCAAATACCCCGCTCCGAAAGCGTATACCTGCTAGGCGACTTCAACGCACGCACTGGTTCCGACTGGCAAGCATGGCCCGCCTGTCTCGGCCATTTCGGTGTTGGCAAGTTAAATGAGAATGGGCAGAGACTGTTGGAACTCTGCTGCAATCGTGGCCTCTGCATCACCAACACCTACTTCAAGTGCAAGGAGCTGCACAAAGTTTCTTGGAGACACCCCCGGTCACGCCACTGGCACCAGCTTGACCTTGTCATTACCAGGAGAGCTGACCTCAGCAGCGTCCTCCACACGCGAAGCTACCACAGCGCAGACTGTGACACAGATCACTCCCTTGTTGGCAGCAAGATCAGGCTGAAGCCTTGTAAGATCCACCACGCCAAGACAAAGCGTCGCCCCCGCATCAACATCTGCGCTACTGCCGACCCAGCCAAGGCTCAGAGCTTCCTCGAGACCCTTCAGGAAAAACTTGCTAACCAGCCTACAACCGATGTCGCGGATGCCAAATGGTGTCACCTCCGGGATGCTATTTACGACTCGGCCATGTCTGCGTTCGGAAGAAAAGCACACAAGAATGCTGACTGGTTCGAGGCGCACTGGAAAGAAATGCAGCCAGTCACGGAAGCCAAAAGGATAGCCCTCCTGGCTTACAAGCAGAACCCTTGCCACAGCACACGCGACGCTCTGAGAGCAGCTAAGAGCAAGGCCCAGCAGACCGCCCGCCGCTGTGCCAACAAGTACTGGCAGACCCTGTGCGCCAAGATCCAGACAGCTGCCGACTGTGGTCACATTAGAGGGATGTATGAGGGGATCAAGACAGCCACTGGCCCTACGAGCATCAAGACAGCACCGCTCAAAGCAAAGTCTGGTGAAGTCATCACCGACCAGAGCAAGCAGCTGCAGCGTTGGGTCAAGCACTATCTCGAGCTCTACTCGACCCAGAACATCGTGACTGACGCTGCCCTTGATGCCTTGCCCAGATTACCAGTCATGGAGGAGCTTGACGAGATGCCCACACTGGAGGAGCTCAGCAAAGCCCTCGACAACCTTGCCTGCGGCAAGGCGCCAGGGAAGGACAGCATACCATCAGAAGTCCTAAAGCACGGCAAGCCTTTCATCCTCCAGCCGCTTCACGAGCTCCTCTGCCAATGCTGGGTGGAAGGGCACATCCCACAAGACATGAGAGATGCAAGTATAGTCACCATCTACAAAAACAAGGGTGACCGAAGCGATTGTAATAACTATCGCGGCATCTCGCTTCTCAGCACTGTAGGCAAAGTCTTTGCGCGTGTCACTCTAAGTCGTCTACAGAGTCTTGCTTCACGAGTTTACCCAGAATCCCAATGTGGGTTCAGAGCCGCCAGGTCCACAGTGGACATGATCTTCTCCCTCCGCCAGCTACAGGAGAAGTGTCGTGAGCAGCAGCAACCATTGTTCCTCGCTTTTGTGGACCTGACCAAAGCCTTTGACCTGGTAAGTCGAAGCGGGCTCTTCCAGATCCTTCAGAAGATCGGCTGCCCACCGAAACTCCTTGCCATCATCGCCGCCTTCCACAAGGACATGCAGAGCACCGTCTGCTTTGATGGAGCCACCTCGGATGCCTTCCCAGTCAGAAGTGGAGTAAAACAGGGCTGTGTTCTGGCACCAACTCTGTTCGGGATTTTCTTCTCGATGTTACTCCAGTATGCCTTTGCCGATTCCTCGGACGGTGTATACATTCGGACAAGGGCAGACGGCAAGCTCTTCAACATTGCCAGGCTCCGTGCCAAAATGAAGACCTTTGAGGTGCTCATCCGCGAGCTGCTGTTCGCAGATGATGCTGCCCTGGCATCTCACAGCGAGGCAGGCCTCCAACGCTTAGTCGATAAGCTGTCTCACGCCTGCAAAGAGTTCGGCCTTACCATCAGCCTAAAGAAGACGAACATCCTTGCCCAAGATGCACTGGCACCTCCCGTCATTACAATCGACAATACTGAACTGGAGGTGGTGGACTCTTTTACTTACCTAGGGTCCACAGTGTCAAACAAGGCATCACTAGACGTCGAGATCAGCTCAAGGATTGCCAAGGCAGCGGGAGTAATGGCCAAACTCAACAAAAGAGTGTGGAACAATGACCTGCTGAGCGTGAGGACCAAACTGCAAGTCTACCAATCTTGTGTCCTTTCCACACTCCTCTATGGTAGCGAGTCATGGCCCACATACGCCAGACAAGAGAAGCGGCTCAACAGGTTCCACCTCCGCTGCCTTCGGCGTCTCCTCCTGATCAAATGGCAGGACAGAGTCCCCAACACCGAGGTCCTTGGGCGAGCCGACATGCCTAGCATCTCTACACTACTCATCCAAAGACGCTTACGGTGGCTTGGCCATGTACACCGTATGGACCCCGGTCGCTTACCAAGACAAATCCTTTATGGGGTACTGCGAGAGGGCGTCCGACGCACGGGCCGACCACTCCTTCGCTTCAAGGACGTTTGCAAGCGTGACCTGCAACTCACTGAAATCATCCCCAACACCTGGGAGATCCTTGCGACAGACCGGGAAGCCTGGCGTCGGGGTGTGAAGGACGGGGCTCACAGGGCTGAGATGAAGGCCAGGGCCGAGGCGACTATCAAGAGGGGGACGAGAAAGAAACATCAAAGATCAGATCAAGAGGCCACCAATTACATCTGCTCCAGCTGCAACATAGATTGCCACTCAAGAATCGGGCTTTTGAGCCACTCAAGAGCCCACCAACACTGATGCGCTGACCATCGCCTCTCCGAGACGAGGATGCCATTATTATTATTATTATAAATGTTTGTTATTACAATTATTAAAAACTAGATAAATTCAACTTAATTTTTTTGAAATGTTAATTCATCTTGATTCTGACTATCTGCAGCCAAAGGCACTTCTTTCGTTAAAACATATTTGTAGCGAGTCATTTCCAGGGGCAGTGTTTTCAATAAAGGCTGGCGGCCGGCAAGACTCGCCGGCTATTTCACACCAACTTACCGCCTACCTTGAAAATAAATAACCCCAATTTTTTTTTAATATCATGAGAAACATTCGCCCTGGATAAGGTTGCCATCGGTGGTGATGGTGCACTATTTGGGAATATGATCAGTCTTGGTCATGGTTAGTCAGCTTTTTGAATGTCGGAAAACGTTTCCTGAGAAGTGATGACAACTTTTTAAAACAGTTAAGTTTCAGTATGCTGAAATGCCAAATGATATGGATATGCTTTCTTCCAAAGGGGGAGAAAACTAGCAACAGCACCATATATTTGTGACAACTATAAAATGTGATCTATATGAAAAAGTGCACATCGAGCCCCTGCACCTGAAAAATAATGGATGTGCCTTTCTCTTCACCTTAATCCTGGACTTTGCAATTGAAGCATACAAATTACCAGAGAATATTAGTGGATTTTAGAGGGTAAACACAAGCTCTTCTTTCTCCAGGCTAATTACTAGCCTGAAAACAGAGGCAAGCCTTTCCAGCTCAGCGGAAAAGGTAGTCAGGTAGTTTGATGAGAGAAAAGGAAATCCTAGAGCATTTTCTTATTGATTTACAGGGGAAGAATCACATAGATTCCTGCACAATTCAGTGTACCTGATAAAGGCAATGGAGGTTGCAAGAGATCCCCAAACTGTTGGGTCTAAACTACATGTGTTTACCTTTACATTGCCTTTTATTGCGTGATGTTGTCTCGCTGTTTTGTAGACTGCAAATTGACGAAAAAACAACTTGATAATCTTGAGAAAGCATGCCGGATTTTTTTTTGTTTCTTCAAGTAAACACTACAGTGTGGACCCTTGGCACTGTCGACCACACTGGGGAGACGTTTCAAATATACACGTGGGGTTTGGCCCTTAACTCAATGAAGGATGGGGAGGCCAAACATCAAGTAACTTCCAGGTATGCCCAAAACTAAAATTCCGCGAATCACTGAAAACAAGTTTTCCAACACAAGTTTGTTTCCTTTTTGTGCACACGATACCCTAAAAGGCACTGGTTATTTCGTCGATGCTTAAGAGGGTTCACCTTAAGAATCTGAGGTGAGTACTTCCCATTATGAGAAGAATGGAGGTGTAGAGGGAAATACCCCAGGGAATTGTGCAGTAAGGAATTGTGCAGTCGAACCTACACACTTGATATTCACCAGGGAGGGGAATGGATGTATTTGGCCTTCGGCTATTCCCTATTGAGTACAATGATGTAGGAAGAGCATTTGAAGGTCTCCAAAGCTGCGTAGTCATCCTTGTGGGAGTCCGAACTTCCTACACATGTGCATTGTGTATAGCCCAAATGACATCAACCGTGCTGTGTGCACACAATTTTTTTTTGTGTTTCTGCATTTCATTTTCACAAAGATGGAGCTGCTAACCCATGAAGCTAAAATTAAAGGGAAACATTTGGCATCCCTCGAGCTGTTCCTCCAATCTTCTATTAAAATCCCCTTGACTAGCAAAAAATGCCTGCAACTGCTCTATAACTCTTGAACTCTTATGAGCGATTTGACTGCCAAGTTATCTTCTTGATGGTCTAGTCGACCACAAGCTTGCACGTCATGTGAAACAATCAGTGTGGTCGAAGTTCTGGTGGACTTGGTGGTAGTACTACAAGTGTTAGAGCCTCTGGAACGTCTTTTTGGTTTCTCTACCACGAAAAGGTGTTTCGACTTACTCAGGATTTGCCTTGCCATGGATTTCGAGATGAAAAGCGAAGAACTATTCTGCCTAAAGCTCAAACACAACTCATCATCTCGTCATGGCTGTTTATTAACCACTTTGAAGATCATTTTGATACTTAACTGGTCCATTCAGTTCTCTGGTTGAATCCCCCCTGTCTCTGTCCAGTCTGATCCTCTTTACTGCAAGCAAATGCATAGTATTTCTTCTGCTGACCAGAGAGCCCAAGTTCATCATCATCGAAAAAAAATTATAGGATCGGTGTATATTTCGCTGCACATAAACGGTTAAACGGGTCATTGGTTTTCTTTTTTGCAGCAACCAACGTCAACTAAACAAAAATTCTGCGAGCATTGCCGAGACTTTGTCTATACTATAACGTGCAGGCAGCATTTAGTGCACAACTGTGCAGTCCTCTTGCCCCCACCTACTAAAAAATGCAAGCATTGCCAAGACTTTGTCTATACTAGAACGTACAGGCAGCATTTAGTGCACAACCATGCAGTCCTCTTGCCTCCACCTGCAAAAACATGCAAATTAGATGGGGTCAAGAACCAAGTCCCTTTCATAGTGTGCCTTTGTGTTTTAGAAGTTGTTCCTGTCCCCTTCAGGGAGGTGTAAGTTACTCAAGGCTTGACTGTATTTTTTATGTTGTCATGGTCCATTCAGCACTACATGTACATATAACAGTATTACACCAACTGCTATCAATTTTGAAGTGTTAATACCTTATGAAAAAATGTGTGCAGAATAACAGATGCGTAATTCTTTCAAAAAAATTATCAGATTTGGATGATGTTCCTATCCACAATCTCGAAGAAAAAGATTACCATTTAGTTCACAGTTTTAAAGAAATTGTCTATGGTGCAAGTCCACCTTCGCATGTCAGTGATGTGTTCTATTTTGGACGAGTGATCTGCGCAGTTGGTGCATACCTCCAATGCCACTTCTTTTGTACTTTGAGGAAAAAGTGCATCTATGGTGATCCTGAGTTAAGACCACAATAAAGTGATATAATTAACTAATTATAATCGATATTTATTAATTGAAGTGATCAATATATGTGTACTAACATACAATCCTGTTGAAGCTGTTCACTGTTTCTTAGCAGGGTTTTCATTAACTTTTAAAGTAGAAGGGCACTGCGTTGTGAGTAGGCAGGTACCCTTCAAAATTGAGGCCAAAGGCCTGAAACCTCTGGGGGGATCCGGGGGCATACTGCCCCAGGAAATTTTCAAAACATAAGTCTACCAGAAACGCATTTTCCTGTAGTCTGGAAGAGAAATCTTCTAGCAATAATGCATACTTAATCTAATTTTAGTAACAAGAATGGTACTCTGGTTGAATTTGTTTATTTCACTACACAGCTACATCGAAACACTGCTGTTGATCTCAGAGCCTCTTTTCTTCTTACAAGTACAGGTTAACATCAGCTTATAAGCTGATATAGAGAGAAACTAATAACACTCTTTGAAGTTTAAGAAAACTCAAAGTCAGAGCCGTAGTCAGAAGAATCTTTGGCATCTAAATCTGGCAGCTCCAAGGCTTTGGAGGTTTCCTCTACTTCTTGTTCAACAGAACATAACAACTACTCATCATAATCAGTGGCCTTTACATTAACATCGTGTACAATTACCACAGGAACATCCTCATTTGTAGATCCTGCACCTGGTGGTGGTGGTGGTGCTGTGTTCAAAATCTTTGAAGGGCACTTGCGACGAGGTTTAGCTGCCAACCAAGATGAAACAGCCAAATCAATGAGATCTTCAAATTCCTTGCTCCCAAGTGCTGGGAAATCAAAATGTGGAGGAGAGTGTTAAGCATGTCATTCGGCATTCTACTGCAGAATCTGGTTTTGAGAAGCGTCAAGGCACTTGCTCCTCTCTCAGGCAACGCATATCAGTTAAACAGAACTGGGGTAAACAAAGAACCTGTTATCATGCCTTTAAGACTGGAATGCCTTGGACAGTGACTTGAAGAACTCTGGCACTGTATGTCAGTTTAGAAATAACCTTTTGAATCTTTTAATCTATAGCTTACTTTTGTACTCTTTTAATATCTGCAATTTTTATTTACTTTTAACAATTTAATGTTATTTCGGATTAGGACCTCTCTGTAGATCACCTACAAGTGAGAGAGCTTCCTGTTTAAATATCATTATACAAGCATTTTTCAGACTTAGGGGCGATCTTATGTGTGGGTAGGTTTTTGTTTGTTTGTTCTTTTTCTGTTTCATTTGATGAAGACAACAAAAGAGCAATCAGCATTCTATTAAAAGCAATCGCTTTGTTTAAGACACAAACTGATGGCAACTAGAAAAACGTTCAAGTGCATTGAGGACTGATACTCGCTAAGTAATGTTGTCGAAATTTAAGGTTAAGTCTGTCAGCGGTAGGAGTTTTCTAACTCATTTTCAACACAAGCGAGCACAGAGTTGCACACTGGCACAGACACAACCATCCCTTACTGAGGTTTATGAGGCCGAAATAAGGCGTCTTTGGGAAGAGAACCACAATTTGAGAATTCAGCACAACTCCATTGCAACTCAGCTGAATGAAGTCGTAACTCAGCTTCAACAAGCAAATCCTGAAGGAATGCTGCTAAAGCAGAGAATTGCAGAGACTGAAAATGTTTCCTACAACACCAAACAGGACTTCTGGCAATTAACATCTGCAGCCAGAAATAATAAGAAAAGACAAGTCAGGCAACTAGTGGCTCAATTGGTGGAAGGACTGGAGGAGTTTGAGCCCATCGAGGTACATAACAATTTTACTTTTTTGTAAAAACTAGAACTGAGACATTGACCAACAATGGTGAAAACTTGTAATGGTCACCAAATCTCCTAAAGATCACACAAAGCTTTCTCAATGGCAGTTTGTAGGTCACAGAGAGAAGGTTCGCCGGGACCTACGGTTTGGAGCCAAGATCCCTTAATCTTGAAGATAAGGCTGGTCGACTAGTAAACATAACCTTAGCCTCACGGCATTTTCCAGTAAAAACTTGACAGAATTTCACTAATAACAAATTTCAGTCTTTTCCATGTCAATTAGTACAAAAGTTTTGTGTCTGATGTCTCTTGCTGTTTCTTGCAGAAAATATTGCTTCTGCAAAAGGAAGACAGGAGTTACCGAGCAAATCAACAGTTACAAGTATGTTGAAAGCAGTAATATGTAACTGCTTACATGATATTGTTACAACTCAAATATTGCCTGAAAAATGCAAGCCAAGTTGCTTCTGAAAATTGCAAATTAAGTCACTGTCATAAAGATTTTTTCCAACCAAAATAAGTAGGATGTAAAGCTGTAAAAATTACACAATTGGGGGACTAGAAAATCAAAAAACTATGAAAGTAAAATATATTTGGCTCCTTAAATGTGATGGACCACCTATTTAAAACTAAATGTAAATCAATCTTTAAGAACATTTCCAGCATATAAAATAACTTTGATGTAACAACAATAACAATATTATTTCATTTTAGGGGACTAAATACAGGCCTGTGAGAGCCTTCCAGAAGAAGAAAAGGAGAAGATCAGAACAATACTTTGCATCATGGACCGATTTTCCCTTTCACTGAAGGGTTACCATGAGCTCACCCAAGTGGAAAAGGCCCTCCCCCAAATCCACCTTAAGGAGAGCTGTGCAAGGACTCCAGATAGGAAGTGGAATGTACAAAGAACTCCTGGTAGAGCACAAGGTGCTGAACTGCCTTTCTGGAAATTGGAAATTTTGTAAGTTGTATGTCTCTGATGAACCTTTTCATACATACCACAGAAAATAGTGACTTATGGGACCACCATTTACGCATTTTCTTCGCTTGCCTTAAGTCTACACTTTACTTCTTTTACAGGTTAAGAACAATGCAGTTGGCACTACGAAAATGAAAGTTAAAATATCAGGAGATGGAACAAGGATTTCCCATAGTAGCAATTTGTTCGTTTGCTCATTTGCCTTTGTGGAAGATAACAAAAGATGTTTGTCTGGTGCAGTTACACTATATACCATTCTTTTGTTGTAGGTTAACAAAATAATGACATTAACATGTACTTTTTCTTTAGGGAATCATACAATAGCTATAGTGAAGGGCAAAGAGGAATATGCAACTCTCAAGGAGTCACTTGTGAATGTGGTCAAGGATGTAAACTATCTAATTGAGAAGGGCTACATCATAGTTGATGAAAGACAGAAAAGGCCAGAGTTTTACCTCAGAGTTGATTATAAGGTTAAGAATCATACAAAAGTTAACCTTCAATAATAAATCAGCTCTTTATAAAGTAGGTAAAAATGATTCTTTTAGATTCATAAAAGTTTCAGGCATCAGTTTGATCTCCACTGTTTCACTTTTATAACAGTTCCTTCTGCTAGCCATGGGTATGAAAGGAGCAACGTCTAACAGTAGCTGCATTTGGTGCAAAATCCATAGGAACGAGCGTTACTTACCTTGCATGAACTCCATTATTTTAAACATTGTACTAACTTTCAAGGCTTTTAGAGTAAGTTCCCTAGCTTTCTACAGTCACCACAGCTTGAGACAGAACCTCTAGGAGAAAATGATAACTTCCTTCTCAAGAAATCAATGGATGTGATAGATATAAGTGAATGGCTCGACATCAAATTGTATTTAAAATACTGCACAAGATCTAACACAACCTTTAAAAAAGGGTGTACCATGGGTTCCTAATAAAGAGAGGGGTGCTATGCGTTGGGTAAGGGACCTCCTTGTTTGGTTCTTCAGTGGGTGGATAGCAAAGTAGTATCATTGTTATCAACGATAGAGAGAGCTAATGATCATGGTTTTGTCAACAGGAAAAGAAAGGATGATGATGTGTGGGCCATAAGGGAAGTACAACAACCTAAAGTTATTGCTAATTACAATAAATATATGAATGGGGTCGACCACCCTGATCAAATTCTAGCCACAAATACCGTACTACATAAGACCATGAAGTGGTGGAAAAATATGGTTTTCCACCTAATTGACATGGCTGTAGTCAATGGCTTTATCCTTTTCAAAGAGCATCAGACTCAGTTTCCTGACGATGAAGCTCTAAAAAGGCCCTCTCATTATTCTTTGAGTGATTACCGGGAAGAAATTGTTAGGCAACTCTGTGGTTTCCCCGATTATGGTAGTCCCCCAGAGAATACCACGGTGAAATCACCCCCTTCCACCCCAGATGATTTTACAACTGTCCATATCCCAGTTTTCTCTGACACTCAGAGACGCTGGGTGGTATGTTATAAAGAGGTTAAGGGAGATTTTAGGGTTCGATCTTATTGCAATGCCACTCAATGTCAAAAGTATATGCATGTCAGTTGTTTGTTTTTTAGCTTCTAGTTATTATGTGCACATGTGTTACTCTCACTTTAAAAGGGTTTTCATCATCATCATGTAACTAAAAAAGTTTGTTTACTCTTGCAGGCACAAAGGTGGGGAAAACAGATAATGGATATGTCTGGCACCGGTCCTGGGTATTCTCAGACCATAATCATCACCCCACACATGCACAACTTGGTGTACCATGTCCCAGTAATGTTGCAAAACCATGGAAGTCTTAAAATGTTTAGTGGCCAAGGTAAAAATCTTTTCTTTACTCTAGTGATCCATTGCAATAGTACTCAAGATAAATTTATTATTTGGCATTTGTTGGACATTGTAAGAGGCCAGTCATAATTGTAATTTTAATGTTCATTTCACAAAATACACTGCAAAACAATGAATCATGTCATTTGCACTGACAAAAAAATTTCGCAACCGGTGCAGAGATGAAGAATGATGATTTGCGGCATTAATTTCACCATAATATCAACAAATGGAATGCTGCTACAAACCTTTTGCTTGTGGAAAAAAGGCAGGAAGAGCTGCGGGACATGGAAAGAGTAAAGTGGCAGTATGAGAAGAGGGACAGCTCCTATTGGACTGATGGTGGCAAGCAGGCGGCAGCAAAGAAAGTTGCCAGAATTTCAACCTCAGTTCCACCAGCTACTCCATTGCCACCAGCAATGACTGAAAGTCAACTAAGAAAGAACTCATTGCCCTTCTTAAGCAGAGAACAGGGAAGAGACTCCACGTCAAAACAAGAAAACAAGATCTAATAAATACTTTGCAGAGCTCAGACACCCTGCCCAGATCTGAGTAACCCTTTATTACTTACTCAAAACAAAAACGGCTCCTGTAGGAGCCACCCAGTCTGCTAAAATCAATGACCAACAAAAGAGTTTTAAAGTGATCACTTGTTTGTTCTTGGACTGTACGGGAATCCAATTTTCCAAGCCCTTGAGTTTTCAAGGCTTATTCAAAGCTATTTCTTTCACCCCAAATAAATATTTCAAGTGCAGACAAGAATGTAAGGTGAAAAAAAATTGCATTTATCATGGCGAATGTGTCAATATTATCCAAGTAGAAAGGAAAAATATTCCTACCCAAGTAAACTTCGTGTCGCTAGCCACTACCACCATTTTCTTCTTCTAACGTAAAAGTAGAAGTGCGCGCAGACAATCCTGTTGAATGACCGCATGAACCACAGGACTTCTGCCCAGGCCCTTCCAGAAAGTGTCAAATTTTTGGCGTATTTCTCGCCGCCACAACTGATAACTGAAAGAAACACAGGCGAAAACTGCCAAAGAAGATGTCTGGTTCGGGCAAAAATGATCACTCTATATCTCAGAGTCTCACAGTAAGACAGTTTCTTTGCAATCCCAGGCACCATATTTATGTAGGCTAGTGTAAATTGAAAATATGCATATATGGTGTGATAAATTGAGTCAGCTTTAGTTGGGGTTGCTGTTTTGAGACCTTCAGTGTACCTTCGACCAGGGACTATGCCGAATGCAATGAGACAAAAGCTGGGATTGCCAACCACCTGGCGTTTGGGAACACTCGTGCGAATGATGCAAATGATGACTGGATCAATGTTGCTAGCACTGGATCTCACAGCTCAAAGGTTATGCATTTACCATCCAAGTCAACACACCCAATAGTCAAACAGACCGACCTATGGGAACCAGAAGCCCTGTTCCGACAAAGTATGATATCAAATGCCCACTTAATCCCACCATAGGTAATAACAAATCACATACTGCATCACCCTCCTTCATTTGAAGGGATTGAGAGATTTGGACCTGTTCGTGGTACGTGGATGTTTGCCTACGAAAGGTTCAACTCATGGTTATGCAGAAGGGCTAAGAGTAGGAAAAATCCTGAGGCAACCAGCATCAGAACCTACAGGGTAATTATTTATCCTTTAAGTGGCCACCGTGTATTCCTGGAAGTGTAAGGGGCAAATTTGTAGAGACTTTGGCAAACAGCAAGTGGGGTTTTAAAAGAGTTGGTTGAAATGTGCTACAGTCAATTATCTCTTACTGGACCACCATCAGTGCACAAGAATGTTGTTACTTATTGGCATAACTTGCAAAATAAGCCACACACTTGAATCTATTGACCAGTTCAAAAGTTATTGGCTAAAACTAGGCAGTTAAATGAAGCTACTCCCTAAGCTTAAGCGAGTCTTTGAAAGAATGTTTTAGGGGGAAACAAGGAGTAATTTACAAAGTATTAAATATGGTAGGTGCTTCCCTTCAAGAAATCTTCACTTCCAGGGTGTCAACTGTGTACACATCTCTAATAATTGTTGTTGATACACATAGTGCAAAACTGATTGAAAGTTGATCAACACTTTATCTAAAATCAGATAAAGTTTTCTCTTTTATCGTATATTTTTTAATGGTACCAGTTCATGAAAATGTCTGGAGTAATGAAAGATAACTTGCCCTTTAAACTGCCATCTACAGAGGAAATTGCCACCGGCAATACCTCGCAGGAGAATTCAACATTGCACCCTGTTATCAATACATCTCGCAATAACCTCAAGCAGATGCAAAAAAAACTACAAAGAAAAAATTTATCATCAAATTGAGTGAATGGAGCAAGAAAAGCCCACTGGAAACGAAGGCTAACAAAGTTTCCCAAACCCATTTCACAATGGAGACCTCAAGAAGGCAAGTTGGAAGCACAGGCTGAAGAGGTACTGTTGCAACACAGCAGTTTGGGGAAATTGAGCAAAGTTTTCCACACTCGTTTACCTCAAAAAAGTGCATGTGGGTTGCAGTGAATACATTTAAGGAGGAACAATTCAATGCCAAGGGCGGTTTTAATTGGGAAGAGAATGCCATAGATCAGCAAATGGTTATTCTTCTTCCCAATGTTTCACCTCCTCCGACATTGGCAACACAGGGCTCTGCCATCTGGTTTCTTAATGAACCCAACATTTAATTTGTAAATGCGGGGATATATTTCCTTGGTTGACTGCTGGGCGTGAAGCCTTTGATAGGAAGTTGTACAACAAAGCTGGCGGTACTTCATACATTGCTGCACATGGAAATGCGGAAAGAGGAGAGATTGCCCTCTCCTTCCTCAATATGCTACTAACAGTACTCCTAAAGAGGAAGAATACCTCCTGACAAATTGGACAACACAAAGTCTTGTTACCAATAAATCAAAAGCAGAACAATTTCTGAGAAAAAGGAATAAATTTCTTCAAGAAGGGCTTTTGATATCCACAGAGCCATTGTTTAGAGTACAAAATTCTCGTGGAAATTTCTCAGAATTTTAGAGTAAGTGGTTGTTTTTTATGGTTATTATAATCAATTCTGTGAATGGCGGATTCAGTTGAGTGCACGCAGTGTGATTTGCTGCTGTAACTGTCGGATTGCAGAATAATAACAAGAGAGAATATAGCAGGAGATACAACAATCACATTTGAGATTGTAATGGTTATGATTGTTAATAATAACTCATCTAGTAATCTACAAAAAGATATGTCATTGTTTACATCTGTCATAATTTTGTTACAAACAGCATGGTCTGCGGTTCAAATTCCAAGTGGAAAAGGAATCCCATCTTGTGGAGAGAACTGACTTTAGGGAGACTATTTTCGAGGTTGGTAATTGCCATGAGCATCCATTATTTGTCATCACTTATAGAGTATTGGAAACATCATTAAGTTTGGGGCACCCCGAATTTGCAAAGGTGATGCCAAGAAACAGACTCCTGGATATAAATATATATATTTACATCTGAGAGATAACTCTAAGATACCAGCTTGTGACTCTGCTGACGGAGATACACTTTACCAACCAAGGCCATTCCTAGCGAGCTTAACAGCCAATTTATTTCACTGTTATAACCCATATAGCAAGCAGGCAGTGGAAGAAGCAAGGATCCAGTATAAGAGGTGCACATCTCTCAAACAGTATATGCCAATGAAATCCATCAAACATGAACCTCAGAAAACCTGAAGCCAAGTTCATGGGACATGTCCTCTCCAGTGGAGGACTCAAACCTAACCCAAACAAAGGTTTGGGTTAGGTTAGAAACTCTCAGACAGGTCTTACCTAGTAGAAATGAGTGGAGAAGTGCTGCGCTACAACAGGCAGGCAATTAAACCATCTCAGCCCAAGCTTGTAGCAGAGGAAGACAGACCTGAAGCTGAAGGTGCAGTACCACAAACTTCTTCATCATCGACAAGCACAGACCGTGCAACTAGCACAACTACACCAGCAACAAGATCAAGCTCCAGGAACATTAGGAAACCTTTACAGTTCCAGGATTACATGTGCTAGAGACACTCTTAGTTTGCAGACTAATCTTACAAACATAGATACTTGTTTCCTGGACTTTAGAGTTCACATATTATGTTCAGAACTGCTGAACTTTTTTGCACTAACATTATTCTATGCAGGCTCCCATTCAATCCAGCTTGCCAGCCTGGATAAATGCAGCTCATAAATTAATACATAAAATAAATTTTCACTTTCAGCTTGTAAACATTATCAACTTAAAATCTGCATTTATAGATTCAGATTTGTCAACATATTTCACTTTTGATTGATTTGTTTATATTTATTATTAATTATTATCATTATTATTATTGTACAATACACAAAGAGATCCATTTCACAATAAAGGCCTCAAAGAGTTGGAACCACACTATGAAGAGGTCTAACCGCTCTCCATGCATGCCTTCAAACTGTAGCTGCAATGTTTGCACAACACTGCAATGTTTGCACAACACAGTACTGAAGCACAGCTACACCCCAGTGAATGCCTTTATGTTTTCAACCAACACCAAAAAGGCAGAGCAAGTATTGTTTATTTGCCAACTGTGAATCAGGTAAGAAGTTTTGAGCAGTTGAACAAACTGTTCAATAACTTTGCCTCAGAGAAATTTGCATAGACAGCTCTTAATGTATTTACAAAAGAACAATTTGACTTCAAGTTTGGTCTATGGTGGGCAGAGAATTTGACAAAAAACTGTTACTCTTCTATCGAATGTTTTACCACCTTTAACAGTTGCAACTGAGGACTACGCCATGTAGTTCCTTTCACATGAACATTGCAGTGGTACAGGCCAAGAGTAAGCCTGTTTACCAGAAATATGGTTGATCAGGCCTGTATTTGACTCCATTTTCAGTAGCATGAGTTGACTGAGAATATTTGGGAAAGAGAAGTCCTTATACTCATTGATTAACACGTCTATGTAACTGCTTTGTCTACATACTGTGGATTGTTCATCCAGCTTCCCTATTGTCAATTACCAGAGAAATTATTGTTTCCAACAAAAGAAACACACTAAAGTAACCTGAAACATTTTTTAAAAACAATATGTTTTTACATCAGTCAAATTTTCTTTATGCATGTATTATTTTTCTTTTTTTTGGTAAATGCCATAACCAATCATATCCTGTAACAGCCTAGCTATGTTTGAGAATTATCTGACCTTCTCTTTAAGAAAGTGTATGATATTAGTTTATAATACTTGGTGTAATTAGTGTAATGTAAAGCACTTTTGAATAAGTGCATAGTTTTAAGCACAATATAAATGTTTGTTATTACAATTATGAAAAACTAGATAAATTCAACTTAATTTTTTTTTAAATGTCTATTCGTTTTGATTCTGACTATCTGCAGCCAAAGGCACTTCTTTCATTAAAAACAGTTTTAAAGCTAGATAGTTTAATTGTAATTTGCTAAAAGATAGGTATTACTTTTACATTTCTCATTCCCTATTCAGTTAAACTCGCAACACATAGGATGAGAAGTTGAAGAATATTCACAGTGATAATTATTAGATACTGCACACCCAAGTTGACATATTTGTAATGAATCATTTCCAAGGGTCATGAAAATGACCTTATTATGAAATCTGTGTTGGATTAACCATTGACCAATTTTCACAACCTCATAGAATTCCTGGGCTTTAGCATACCTTTGCAAGGATTTCACCAAGTACTTATTGCTCATGAATTTAGCTATCCAGAAACATATCTTTTCATGACCCATTAAATAATTTTTGATAGCAGTTCATATGGTATGAAATTCATAGTAGTGAGTTTCAAGGAAAATTAATGTTCTGTTTACAACAGTAACACTCTTGCTTCATCTCAAATTACCATCACATTGTTGTAAATAAAGCAACTAAGAAGTTAACATTTGCTTTATCATTTAAGGTAAAAAAGTTGCCTGTGATAACATCTGTAACAACTGGTAGCAGACTGAAGTTGTCTGGTACCTTCTATTGAATGTTTATGATACAAATTTGGTGTTGTAAGAAGTGTTTGAGATGTCAACAAAGAAATATGAGTTGTACCATGTAAAACACTTGCAGTGTGCTGATGAGGACAAATTACACATCCCTGTTGGGCCTAACCATTCAAACAGTTAGAAATCCCAAAGGGAAATGGCTAACACCAAGTTATCATGATGAAAGGCAACAGTAATGTAAACAAAAATCTTTTGAAACAGCATGGAAGTACCAAAACACTGCTTGAGCTTAGTGGAAAAATCAAGACCATGTTCAAAAGACTTGAACAAGCCAGTGCAGAATATGAGTTATTTCTGGAACTTAAAAGATTACAGAAAACATTAGAAGCTAACTGAAAAGGCCATTGCCTTGAAAATATTGAAATTATGATCAACAAAAGAGGAAAGGAAGTGTTTTCAGAACCCTCTTGTGATTATGCAACTTTGCTAGAGTTTGAGTCTGCAAGCTCTAACAGTTCATTCTTACACACAAGTGAAAATGAAAGAAACCCTTGTATGATGGGGTTAGAAGTCAAAAAAGCAAAGAGAGAAGCTCAAGGCCACAAGAAGAGGAGCAAAAGCAAGCCAGAACCGGAAAGACAATTTCAAGAACACCAGCATAAAAGAGAATTAAAAAATGAATTCTAAATGTTGGGATTGAGAGCACCACTTGAGATGATTAGTTAGGATGGAGGAAATCAAGAGGATATTGAATATGTGAATTTGAGAATGCTGAAGTTGCAACTATTTGCCATGACATTAAACCTGGGGTATCAGAAAATGCAGGCATTTTCAATAATCCAGATGACCCTTCACCTCAGCAAAGTTTTAAGCTGCAACTGTGGTTAAATTGTCCACATTGTATGCTCACACTTCTCACAAAGTCCTCTGCAGGGCAAACGTACATTCACAGAAGCCTAAGTGTAAGTCCTGAAGATTTGAGCATACACCTAATAAAAAGAGATTGTTGAGTCTTTCTTCTTTGAATAATATTACACTCTGCACCTTGTTAGAAAGCCTAAATCAGAGAGAGGCTGACATGTACCCAACCAAATGTCATTTGCACTACACCATAGGCTCACTGTCATTTGATTACATCATGCACCATCAAAACTCCACTTCCATAATTTGCAGAGTTTGCAAGCCACAGTAGGCAGCAATCAACAAAAAGACACCAAAAAACCTACCACAGAAAGAGACTATGGTACATTTTATTCATGTTTCCCTTAGAAACAAAAACAAATTGTACAACTCATTTGGACTCACTAAGAAAGAAATATAGAAGACAGTTTGCTATTTATTTAACCAAAAGGTTCTTTTTAACAGATACATTCATTTGCTCATTTAACAACAAAGTGCTTGAGAAATGCACCAGTGACAAAGCTTTGAACAGCGTGACCACTGTCTGCTTTTTTGCAACATTAATCACAGAACAACCAGCAGATTTGTGATGTTTTTAAGAAAAATTAGCAATTTTATGGCAAGTAAATAGCTCCACTAGCCCAGGTAAGTTCAAATATATTGTCAGTTTCAAATACGTTATAGCAACATGTATTTGGCAAGATTTATTGCTTAATTTGTGGTATTTTGCAGGTTTTGTTGAATTTCACAGGATTTACTTGAAACTCATGGCTCTACAACTGCTTAAAATATCAGAAATCCTGTATCAGTAACGTTCTTAAAATGAAATAGCTAGTCAGAAACAAAATGTTTCCTGTTACTTGAATAACCCTACTCTTTAATTAGCAATAATTAGCAATGAATAATGACTTTTTCTTGCATTTTATTTTGGAAAGTATCCAAAGAATTTATGAAATGAATCATGGCTGATAAATATTTGGTACCCCCCCTCTAAAAACAATGGCAAATCACTTGAGCATTTATTTATTTATTTATTTATTTACCTTCACTGCTGCAAGTTTTAAAGTGCTTTCATGATTAACTGATGATAGCTTTCCTTGACACAAATATTGTAAAACAGCAGGGTGAAGAAATGACAGTGAAGGTCCACTTTGCAGAATTGACACAACCATCAGCTTAGCAGCAATCCCTTTGATTTCATTCCACCATAGTATCAGTTGGTTTACCCATGGAGAAAAGAGCTCTTTTAACATAATCCAGAATTTCTGCAAGGGAAACATAAAATATGCTGGGATATTGTTGTCATGTTGACCATGGAGCTCTATTGGTCTATGGTTGAGTCAATTTATATCATAAAAAATGTATAAGTCAAACAGGTCAAAAAGTGTTCTGCTGAAGAAACATTTTTAACCTCTTCATATCCCTACACTTAAATTTATGTACCAAATCTGATTTTGGAAAAATCCCGTTGACACACTCACAAAATATATCCATAGATTAGCCTACATGTGTTGTGGGGAAAAGGCAAAGGGTACTGTATTTACCTGCCAATAAGCCACACCAGCGTATGGGCCCCACCCCAAACATATGATCGATTTTGGTGGAAATAATTAGTGCATTGCAATCAGAAATAGCATGGCTGTCTTAATGAAACCCATTAACAAAGAAAGTTGTCAAATTTTTATTAGGCTGGCTTACAATAAAATGACCACAATGCCACAGTATGCCATACAGAGTAACAAGTCAGTTTGAAAGCTTTTGGAGCATTCTCACCAAAGGAGACTCAAAACACCTTAGTTCTTTCAATTGTTTCCCACCTTTAACATGAAAATTTTCACTTTAAACTTCATTTTAGAGTTTATTCTAAGTATCATTGAACAAAAAATACTATATGGTTTAAGTACAAATCCAAAACTATTTTTGAATTTCAATTGTTTGCAATCTGATGCAAAAAAAATCCTACGTCAACATGAACACCTGGATTGATGGCTATTAGCTTTTTGAAACACTTTAACAGACCAGAATAATGGTGCACTAAACTCAAAATTCATGGAATTTACTTCTGCATATCTTTAATTTCACTCAGTTGAAAAAAAAAAAAAAAAAAAAAAAAAAAAAAAAAAAAAAAAAAAAAAAAGGAAGCTTGCAGTCACAATAAATATGTATTCCAAGGTACATCTTTTGGAGGCAGGAGACTTGGTGCTAAAATATTTGTTCCTACATTTAAGCCACACCCCTAACTTTTGTCCCATTTCACCCAAAAAAAAAACTGCTGCCAAGCTGAGGATAAAGATGGTACTATAAGTACTTGAATGGCCTATCAATAATAGCTAATTTTCTTTGCACATTTTATTACATTTTCCACTTCACAAATATCGAAAAATTGGAAAATTTTGGAATTTAGTGCTTCAGTATCAATATTGCTTCATGCTAGTTGATTATAGCTAAATAACTAAATCTGTGACCCCGATCCAAACTCAGAGACAACTCTTTGGCATATGGTCACTGCTTTTTGTTACATTGTGTGCTGTATTGCCTAGTCAGTTTCACAGATGGAAAGATAAGTGCACATAAATCATCCCTCAAACTGATATCAGTTCACAATACTCTGGTCAAACTCATAGAACAATCAATCAAATCTTTACTCAAATGAGTTTGTTAAAAAATTTTAACATGCAATTCTACCATACAAACTGCAAAACACTGCACTATCTCTTAGATAAAACCAAAATCCAAAACAAATTCCACCATATTTTTTTCAGAAGGTATCTGGCAAGTGAGCTGAGAACTTCTGCCAGAGATTAGTGACATCCATCACTTTTGCAGATGGTACTAAGTAACAACCACTGATCTTTCTCTCCTATAAATCACATGTCAACAAACATTTCTCTGCTAGCACAGCCTGTATGCAATTGGTCCCAGTTAGTGCAAAGCTTCACCTTACAAAAATCCAGCTAGACTATCTTGTGCACATCAGATCAGACAGTTTTCTTTTATTAATTTCACAAAGCAAGGTTGCTTTGAGAAATTAAAGAAGAAAGAAAGAGTGAACCAGTAAATGTGCCCAAAACATTTGCAACGCCATGTTTTCTGTTCGTTTGATTCGTTTCTCTGACTAGTAACTCTGTTACCAGTCACGAGTCATAAGTCATGCCATGCCATTGTTAGTCAGTCACATTAGTCAAGCAAGCTCTTTTTGTGTGAATGGATATTATAGTTCCTTATCCCGCAATGAACAGCAGGAAGGTGTTGTTAATGTCAGCTTACACTGTTTTGTCAGAATAAAATTATGATTGATTGTCAAAACCCTTTCAAATTTTTGTGGTGCCTATTTGCAACAAGGTTTTTTGTTCCCTAAATCTTTATTTCTACCCCTCCCCACTTCTTCCCCACGCAGATTCTTAAAACCCCTACAACTTTTTTCATCTCCTTGCCTACTTGAAAAATTATTGACAGCCCTGCGGGGGGGGGGGGGGGGTAATACGCCACAAACCCAGCACAAATGCCAGCTAGAATGAGTTAACAACTGTGCAAAAATAACAAGTAAAAATATTAAATCAAGACATATCTATTAAATTACCATTATCCAAAATTTAAACGCATGCTACATACATATCGCTCAGGAGGCTTTGTAACAATCTTCGGCCCAGTTACATATAACACTGTCTTTCATATAACATCGGCAATATGCCACGTCTGCTTATCAGGTCCGTCGGCTGTTTCGTTCGATCGTTGAATTGCACGGTAACAGAACTTTAAAAGATCCGATACACTTGTTCTGTACTAAATGAAACTATGGTGTCGATTTCCACACCGAAAAAATTGGAAGGAAGGCAAAAGATAGCTGAATACCGTGGTATCACTGCTCGGCTGAAACATTCCGCCATTTTCGATCGAGTCGGTTAAACACGCGGCGAGCATGCGCGCTGAGTTTTTGTTTGGGTGTCATATCGTTACCGTTCCCAGTCCACTTAGGGTAAAATTTCCGCACAGCCCCATACTACATTATGCATTCAGTTCTTGGATAGAGAAAACAATGACAAAAACAATAGATTGCCATTGGGAAAACAGATTTGTTTTACAATAGTATGGGGCTGTGCGGAAATTATACCATGTTTTTCCACTGAAATCCTTAAAAACATTCTCAAAAGATCATGTCCTTTTAAGTTCCTTTTTAAGCAGTTTTACTCTCTCCTTCTCTCAAGTTGCCGTCTACTTGGCTTTTTACTTCTACTTGGTCATAGCTTTGATCTCAGTCCATAAATTGCGTTGTAGAATCTAAAGAAATTCAGTGAATGGAATCTGCAATAGTTCCCTCGAGTTCAGAGAAATTTCCTCATTCAACGTCAGTTTTACGGCAGAAGAAAGAAAAGATTTTCAGGCGCCATTAAAGGGAACAAACATTTTAACAATGACAACTTTTTAAATTTTTTAACACTCATTTGAATCTAATAATAGTGAATTTCCTTGCCATTTGAAAGTGAACAGAGAAGAGAAACCTGCGTTAATTATAAATTAAAGTGTCTGACAATCAAAAGATTGTCGATTACTCCCATTCATCTCCGAAAACAGACCTTTCCGTGAGCTGTGATTGAAAAAATGATAGATGCCAAACGATCGAAAATAGTTAATTTTTGTGTCTTACCTCGTGGGGTGTGATTTCAAGATCTTGCGAGTTATTCCAAAGCCGTTTTAGTCGATCGTTCTTGGTGGAAAATATCACACCATGGGGAACTCAGCTGGCTATAATTTGCAGTCACTGTTTATAATTTTCATTTTTCTGTTCCTTTCTAGGACGTTTTTCTTGGCAGAAGTGTGTGCGTACAATTAACTACTCTTTTCCTTTGCTCTCCAGCCGTCTTTTAAGAAATTCACGGAAAACGATGTGAAATAAGGGAGCACACTGTTCTCTCTCCTTATTATGTGCAATGTCGTAACATGTTCAGAAAAGTACCCAAGCTGAGATAAGATCCGCACACACGAGAATTCGCGGACACGAGTTTCACTTTATTCTTGAACAGTTCACCGACGATAGACTCAATCATGGTCAAATTTGAAAAGGAAGTGTCGTTTCCACAAGAGTCGGTTCTAGGGTAAAAAAGAAACAACAAATGTTGCAAATACACTAGAAAACAAAAGCCGAAGGTACAAAACCTACAGGCAAGACATACAAACCTTATCGGCGTTTTTCATAGACAAGAAACGGCAAAACTTGAACTTAGATGCAAACTGAACTAAAAAACGTGCAAGGTACAAAACGTGCGTAATGAAAGGTGTTGAAGCTTGTAAGAGTCCCTTGTGACCTAACGCATGGTAGATCGTGCATAAAACGAAAACAAAGAAAAAAAGAACCACCAATTAAAAAAAGATGCTAAGGCACATACCGCAGTAACCACCAAGCTGAGATAAGATCGTGTGTATCGACCACTTTGCTCAAACTGTTGTTATTCAAATTGAGACCAAGAAATGTGCATGCAATGTATGCACAGGCATCCTTCACGAATCATATCACTGTTTAGAGATTTTTCTGGTCGCATCAAAATTACAGAAGTCGTTTAGACTTGATCTTATTCTCAGTTGTTAACTGCTATAAATGGACGAGATGGGGTTACTTTGATTCTAGTATTTTGATATCGTGTGCATATCAACAATCCCCTATAGATTTTTCCAGATTACACTCGTTAGCAAACTAAAACTGCTGTTTTTTTCAGTGTAAATTAATTTGTTATCATTCTAACTAGATACAAATTAACCAAGCAATTCAGAACCATGAAATTCAGATTCTTCTAATAAATTATTGGACCTGTTGCAAAGGTTTAGTCTTGAGATTTTGTAACAAATTTGGTTTGTCCTGACCAAGAAAGTTATCTCAATTTCAAAGCTTAACAAAAAATGTCTCTTTAGCACAAACTTGGGGCCAGATGGTTTTATGAAACCGTAATTAAAATACAAACATAATTTCTCCTTTTTTAAGAATGTCGATAACTTTCCCCTTACTTTCTGCTAATTTTTTATGCAGACAATTTTTCCATGAAAGGTGGCGCATTTGTTAAGAAAATGATACTAGTGTAGACTAGGATTACAACAAGACAATTTAGAATATACTTGTTCCAGTTCAAACAGGAAGATGGATAAAACTTTACAGTGTTAGTATCACCTTATTATTTTTTTTTTCAGCTGTGATGTGATCTTTACAAAAAAACCGAATGGCCAGTGTCAACTTCTTTTTTTCCCTGCAAAGCCTTCAACATTGAAGTAACGTCTGAATAAAACATAATTTTCGCTTTTATCCTCGTTTGCTACGAGTCTACGGAATGACTGTCGCTCAAGAGGGTCTCAATGGGTTGATGGCTTTTACGGCTAACGGTTAACACTGCGCCATTGTTGTCATCAGAGATTTTTTTTACGGTTAACTTTATTTACGACTAACCGTTAGAATTTTTGTAAATTTCTCCGCCTAACGGCTAAATTTTTTTGGCCGTTTAACGGCTAATAGTTAACCCCATTTACCCATTAAGACCTTCTAGAACTAATACACCAAATGAGAGTAATACGGGCCGATCAGAACTAAGGGTAACATTACAACGAAAACCACGCTCATCCTACGCCACGCCCAATCGAAAAGCGCTCTTTTAGAGTTAGAAGAGGATTCCCTTTCGTTGTTTTGAATTCCTGGCCGGTTGCAATTGTTATACGACAATTAATTGCGTAAGAAAGGTTGTGGTTATTCATCGTGGTGAATAACAAAAGCTAAGTTTTCACGTTTGTCTCACGATGTAGTCACGTGTGATGTAGATTACACGTGACAACATCGTAAGACAAACGAAAAAACTTAGCTTTTATTTTTTATTATACTACAGTTGTTTTAGTTTTTGGGTACTTGCAGTTCTTAGTGCTTTTTCCTCCAATCTCTAAAATATTTTTAATGGCATTTGCCATTTGCCAAAACGGTTTTAAGCCTACTACACAGAACTTGATAATCATATTTCTTATGTAACGAAATTTCAACCGCTATTTCAGCGAAATCACTTTGGCTAATGTGATGTAAATAAGCCATGCCACAGATATGGGAAAAATTGTACACTTTCTTACAGTTTGGGCTGCCTGTGGTTGTCTCGAGCCGAGAAGTCTTTGCACCGATTAATCGTTGACCAAATATCACACAATGTTTCTTTAAATACAATAGACTTCGCAAGAATCGTCAATAATCGATTATGATCGGTCTTAAATGACAGTCAGTACATTAAGCAAGTATGCAGAAGGTAGTGTTTATGACATGCAATAAGTATCTCAGTCTTTAAGTTCTTCTCATTCTATTTAAAGTTGCTATAATATCTTGCCGGCTTATAATTGAAAGCGAATCGTAATTTCCTTATGAAAAAAAAAAATCTTTTAGTCCCCTGCCTGGGATTTTGATTCTATTTAAGTTGCTGGCTGGGAAAATTAAGAATTTGTTCATGCTTAGCGTGCGTATATCGAGTTATGAATGCACGCGGAAAGTTTGGAGAGCACGAAAAATGCGTGGGAGTAGCTCGAGGCGTAGCCGAGATCAGCTCTAGCTTTCTGAGTGCTCTCCAAGCTTCCCAAGTGCATCCATTATACTCGATATACGCACAGCTAAAAGCATGAGCAAATTCGTTTATAACAGAGCGACAACAAGGATCTGCGCGAAGAAGCCTTTTATTGAGAATTCTCACTACGCCCAAAAAAAAGTAAACAAACGTCCCTATTGGCTGGTCAAAAACACGCCACATTTATTACTTTGGTTTCAGTGAGAACATGTGATCCAGTTGACCGATAACTGTGAATGAAAAGCTCAAAATTTATGGGAAAAATGGAGAAAATCAAAGCCAGATGAACTCGTGTCACTAAAAAATGTTTTAAAAGTCAGAGACCCGAAGTTATCAAGGGTTTTGAATATTCAAAATGATGTTCACGCTTCCGAAAAATTTGCGAAACGTGCAACATGCGAGTTTTTTTCAGCTTTTTTTTTTTTGTTGCCTGTTGGATCAGGACCTAAAAGGTCAATGCCGATAGAAAAATTGAGCAGTTCTTCACTGGTTTCTTCCATATTTCAAAGAGAAGGGAAACTGCACTGCACCTTAACAGGACGAAAACTCTGAAGCCAAGTAAACAAAATGCTCACGTCATCTTATTTACGCACGGGCGTGCGTAAATTAAGAATTTGTTCCTAGCGGCTCAATAGGACTTATATAGGGCAAGCACGCGCTCTATGTTATAATAATCCTTTTCATTCGAAAGTGGAAAAATTGAGCTTAACTGTACTAAGTCTATTTTTTCTGTTTCAAGAGCTGTAAGGTCTGAATTGCAAGATGTTTCGTGCCATCATCCTATTCAGTGATAAACGAATCCTTTGTGGTGTCAATGGTTTCTAACATAAACTTACACGCATAACTGTGCATAGGCCTCTTTGTCGATAAAGGAAACATGCAATGAGATCATTTATCTTTTAGCGTCTAAACGGCATTGAATACTTTTTTGCAAACAGCACAAACTTTCAAGGAATCATCACTCGACAGCTGAGCGTCTCGAGAGCATCGAATCAGTGTAACTGTGATTCCAGGATAAACTCGAACTAATGGCGTACAAGTACATGGATCATATTAGTCTACAATGAATATGTAAAACACACCTTAATTGTTTAAATTCAGCGACAATATTGGGTACAACTAAAAACAACAACAACTAAATACAACAACCATGTATAAAACATCAAAGTACATTCGCACTCAGAGCCAACCTACTTCAGCTACAGCAGTTCCTACGTTCCATCGTCAGCGTTTATAACATCTATAACTGAAGTCAAATTCCAGTTCCAAGACCTCCCGTGCCATTATTTTATTGATAAAAGAATCCTTTGTGGTATTAATGGTTTGTAGCATAAACTTACACGCATAACTGCTTCTGAACCTCGTTGTTGATAAAGGAAACAATGAAATCATTTATCTTTCAGCGTCTAAACGGTCTTGACTACTTTTCTGTGAACAGAACAAACTCTCAAGGAATCATCACTCGCGGCTGAGAGGGTCGATTCAGTCTAACTGTGATTCAAAGATAAAATCACACCCATCAAAGGTAAGCATATTTGCGTCGCACAGTGATTCAAAGAGACTATCATACGTGAGAGTGAAAACAGTGTATTTAAGCTAGAGTTTTTCCAGACCTAGGTTATTATAGCTAGCTAATTCAAACTACAGAACTGCTCCAGGTTAATCAATTTGCTCAAAACTACTCAACACTACACCTTAACCAAACCAATCTACACCCGTAATCACACACACTACACCGACTATATCGAACCAACGACCTACACGTACACTGATTATATTAGTCTACAATAAATAAGTCAACCACACCATAAGTGTTTAAATTTAGAGACAACATTGGTTACAACTACATACAACAAAACCTAGCTACAAAAACCATAAATAAAACAGCAAAGTACATATCCTTCAGCTACAACAATTCCAATTCCATCGCAATTTGGGCGTGCAAGCGAAACCTTGCACTTAAACAAATTCAGATCTTGTATTAATACTAAATATAAACGAATGCTTACATCAAACCAAGTAAACTAAATACTTAACAACGTTGTGATGTTGTCTGTAGCTCTGATGGGTCTCACAATTTGTCAGTTACCGAAACAATTTTATGCCAAATCCACGAGATAATCAAATATTATTATCAGCGCAAGTTACATGATGCCATTATCTTGAGAATTCAATTTCATCGAAGACTGTTAGAATGCAATCGCACAGACTTGAATACATTTGCTCAAGTAAATGCTAACGTTTACCAGTTACGAAGGAATCATATATGAACCAAATCCTATTCAGTTAACAGTTAAGAAACTAATTAACATAGCGTAGACCTTCATAATAAGTTTACCCAATTTGTGTGGCTAATTACAGGAGAAAGGTAATCCTTTCCTGAGAGTTAAACCATTATAATGTCTTGCTGGCTGGTAATTGATGTCAATTCAAAATTTGCTAAAAGAAGATAAAAAAATGACTCTTTCATTTTCCTGCGTGGGATTTTGATTCTATTTAAAGTTGCTGGCTGGGAAAATAATCCTTTTCGTTCAGGTTGGCTGGCAGTAAAGAAAAGCCCAGCGTTCTTTTTGTTCCCACGAAGATTAATTGTTAACCAAATATCACACAATATTTCTTTAGATAAAATATACTTTGCAAGAATCATTAATAATCGATTAGGATCGGTCCTAAATGATAGTCAGTACATTAAGCAAGTATGCAACAAAACAGTGTTTACAACATGCGATAAAATACCTCAGTACTTCAAGTAAATGTAAATGTAATGTAGTCGTGGAAACGAAACACAACTCTGCACAAAGAACTCATGAGTGACTGTAATAACACGACGAAAAATTTCAGATATTGCGATACGATCGTCACTTTCCACTTATCTGTTATTGATATAACAAGGCGAAGGAACTGAACTGAAAAGTGAAATGAAAGCAAAGACTGTAGCTAAAAATTTGACATTAATTCTACACGCGTTAAATAGCTGCAACATTGTCTACAAAGAAGACAAAACAAAACAAAAAACAAAAAACCAAAAAAAAAAATAGACCAGGATGGATAGAGAAGAGGCGGTAAAATAATTTATAACTTTTATCAGGAGCCCATTACCCGAAGCTCCCATCTTCCATACTTACCCTTTGAGTCAACCCTCTCCCGCTTCTTTTTATTTTTAGAAGCACCTCCCACGGGATTTTTCGCGGGTGTTTACATAATAGCCAATCATAAGAGAGCTGTAGTCCTCTATTGTTTATGTCACATGCAGGCTGCACGAAAGTATTTCAATAATAGCGAAAAGCGCGGAAAATTTACCATTCATGCCAGGGTGTTGCGCGAACGCCAGCGTGTTTTCGCGGGAAATTAAAGAACCCCCAAATATATCACTTCTAAAAATAAAAAGATACGGGACAGGGTTGACTCAAGGGTACAGTTGGTATGGAGGCTCCGGGTAATGGGCTCCTGCTTTTATGTAGTTTGTTGGGAGGTAAAAACGTATTTGTAACGACGATTCGTTCCAAACATGACAAGTACGTATACTGAATGTTGCATATGGAGAATAGACAAACAAAGCAATGTCTATATTCAATAGCGGCTGAAGAAAATCTATGTAATTAGGCATAATCCTTACGTACCGTGAACGCTTGACACTGCAGCCCGCAATTTTGGATACCTCTGAGCATGCTACTACGAGTTTCCGCTGGACTGCCTCTTAAAATATCGCGGGAGCAAAATGTCATTAGTTGTAGCTAAATTTCTGCGATATTTCTGGATGAAACCCTCTGAGACAAATGTTAAACATCAAAGTTGTCGAAGGTAAAAGTATATACTCAGGAGCATTTTAAGTACTTCGGTATCTTTGTGTTTGGAAATGAATAAAATAATACATTATCGTAACCCACGCAGCAAAAATGTCACGTAAAAGCTCTTTCAGTTGGTCATCACCAATTTCCTTTGTGACCTCACTTTACATCTAGACTAATTGTTATTTTCTTTTACTGTGTGAAAATAGTCCATTTAACTTTGAAAAATACTTACTTTATTAACTTTATTAATTACTTTATTAATTTTGATTGAGAAATACTTTCTCCAATCGCGAATTAGACAAGAAAAAGAGATATTCGGTAATCAGACCTTCTGGAAAGTTATATTCCAATTAGACAAATGAAATAACGCAAGACAACCGTTCTCTTTATGTGATCTGATGACGATGGACAAGAATCGACGGCGCAGTAACTGTCTCCTTTATAAACCGACGAACAAAGTTTCCTAATATCTATTCCGGTTAGTATTCCATACCGCAGGGTAGTTTTTAAAAGTGTACACGGAATACAGACATAATCAACTTGAGTGTTAGAGAAATCCTAAACTTACTTCTAGCATCTAATTGCTTAATAAAACCGACGTTTGTACATTCAAACCAAGGTAATCGCTTAAAAATTGTCTCTTTTCTTTGCAGTGCAAAATCATCATCATGTCTGAACCTGAGTCAATTTTTCACGATGTGACCGTCATTGGGGCTGGTTGGTCTGGGTTAATGGCGTGTAAGTACATGCTAGAGTTTGGACTGACTGTTGCCACCTTAGAGAAACGTTCAGAGGTTGGTGGGCTGTGGTGTTACTCAGAGGACCCTAACATTGTCACAGTCATGCGGACAACGAAAACAACTTCGTCGTCATCCGTGACAGAAATGTCGGATTTTCCAATGCCGGAGGAGATTGGATACTTTCCTAAGCACGCCGACATCTTCACCTACTTGAAATCCTACTGCGACGAGTTTAAGTTGTGGCCTCACATTCGACTGAACCACGGGGTGAAGTCAGTAGAGAAGAGAGAAAATATATGGCGAATTGAGTGCGAGAACGGAAGCCTGTTCACTAGCAAATTCTTGATAATTTGCACAGGCTGTGTACAGAAGCCTAATCGAGTTCTGGAGCAGACTCTCCTTAAAGATTTCGCTGGCAAAATTTACCACAGCTCTGAGCTCAAGTCATTTGTCCCTGAGCATAAAGGCAAACGAGTGATGCTGATTGGTGGAGGCGAGACTGCCAGTGACGTGGTTGAAGAATGGTGTGACAATGTTGATCGCCTTATATGGAGTATACCTCGAGGGATGCATTTCTTCCGTAAGTTTGCGAAGATTCTGCCGAACCGACAGCCTCAAGTCCTGGACAAGGCTTCATCTCGTGCAATGAAATTCGTCGCTCCTTTCACAAAGGGAAAACCAGGTAATCCCAGTAACTATTATGTCATGTTACTGAGTTTAAGTTTTCTTTCTTGAGTTTACAGATAATTGTTCCTCGGCACAAATCAGACTGGAGGAGACATGGGTGCCAAAAACTGATGATTAAGCAAAATTCGAATACTGATAAGACAGCACTGATCAGCAGTGTTAATTAATGTGGCTCTAAACGTGTTCGTAATTTTTGAACCGGCCAATCCTTCGCTTGAGTTTTGATAACTTTTCTGACACAAGAACATTACATAATAATACCATAGCCTCTAAAAATAACAATTGCAAGTTAGCAATTAAAAAAAAAAGCAAAACATGGGAAATTTCAGGTATAGACACATTAAGCTAAAATTCAGGGTGTTTTTGAGAGAGTCTAGGCAGTGCTTCCAGGGTAACTTTATTTATCAGTAAAAAAATAATTACTTCTTGACAAATTATTAAGTACTTTTAAGGACCCCTTCCGAGAAAACAAACGAAAAAGGGAAGAAGCCATCATCCACTATAGACTAGGTATATTAAAATGGATATAGTCCGTTTTTAAACGGCTGTTGTTCTTTTAAACACAAAGAGGGTTTATACAAAATTCAAAGTAAAATAGATCCAGGGGATGATGGTCAACAGTTATGTAAACAACTGACCTGTCTATAACTTAATTACGACTGGTATTTGTCTCTACTCACGATGGAGTAAATTTCGGATCGATTTGGGAACGGACATAGTTGACTTCAAGATACAAAGTGTTGGTTGGTCGCACTGGGTGCTAACTTATTCCCTAATTTTAAATATTACCATTTGTCATATTTTTGCCTCACAATAATGTTGGTCCTCCTTTCCCTTGCAGGGCTAGCATGGGTATGTAAGTGGACGACGAACGGTTCACTACTCGCCTATCAAGGTCATGGTATATCCGAGTGGAAAAATGACGCCAAATTTTTCCATTCTTTCATCAACAAAAATGGTCACGTGCTTGATAGGGTTGATT
Organism: Pocillopora damicornis; assembly: GCF_964200805.1. Taxonomy (NCBI): domain Eukaryota; kingdom Metazoa; phylum Cnidaria; class Anthozoa; order Scleractinia; family Pocilloporidae; genus Pocillopora; species Pocillopora damicornis. Next base: position 18,346,516 of record NC_142674.1, read on the forward strand.
ATCACCACTGTGTTCCAAAAGGCGCAATTGAGAGCGTGAAAGGTACCAAAGTACATTTCTGTGATGGCACAGAAGAGGAGGTTGATATCATCATTCAGTGCACCGGTTTCAAGGCAGAATTTCCAATGCTCCCCGCGGAAATAAAAACGGTTCCTCTTACCCACAACTACAAGTATCTGTTTAACGTCGAGGACCCGACATTGGCTTTCATCGGATATGTTCGGCCGGTGATCGGATCATTAATCACGATGGCCGAGGTTCAATCTTTTTTTACCGCGAAAGTTTTCTCAGGACTGTGTGAGCTTCCTTCCCGAGATGAAAGGCAGAGAATAGCTGTGAAAGACAAGTTATTTTGGGACGACTACTTCAAAGATTCCTCCCGTAGACTTTCTACCTTGGTGGAAGCCTTCACTTACGGAGATGACATCGCTAGGTTATGCGGAATATTTCCTGATTATTGGAAGATGCTCAAAACAAATCCCAGTGGAGTTATGACGGCGATTTTTGCTCCCTACGATGGCAGCTGTCTTCGACTAAATCAGCCAGAATACCAAGAGAAGGCGCTACGGCACTTGCGGCACCAGATGTCCGGGACATTCTCTCCAATACATTTACTTCTCATCCTCTTCTTGCGGCTAATCTGGTTCGACTTCTGGCTGGATGTCCTAGGCGAGATTAAGTACAAGATTCAGTGCGCAGGATGGTGGAAAAAAATACGAGATTGTCGACCCATACGTTTCTTAGATTGGTGCTGGCAGGCTCCTAAGAGATGGCTCTTTGATTGTAAAACAAGAGCCTAACAATTTACCAACCTTAACCGAAAACATTTATACTAGAGTGCTTACTTACGAACACTCCTCGGTTGTTGTATATTTCGAGTGCTTTTAAACTGCAGCGTAGGTAGGATTTGTTAAGAGGGTCGCGCAAGGGGTTTTCTGAGGCGTACTTGCCCAGGCTACCGTGAAACGACTGATAATTACAAGTTTAATATTGCATTTACAAATATCCTCGCTATTAAGCTATCATTCTATGTTATTATACATTACAATACCGGGTGTTGGTTTATGATATCAATTTTTATCCATGTAAGCTGACTTAAAATCACTTCTGTCATCAGAGTAGTTCATCAATTATATTCTTGAAAGGGTTTTCTTTAGTGAAATGTTTCGTGGGCCAAAACCCACCATATGGTGCTGCTTAACTGTATCAGTCTGTCATAGGGGAAAGTCTTCAGTCCGCTTCTAAGAAGGCCTGATTGTCTTACAACAGTTCCATCGCAAAAAACTTTCATGTCGATTACTGAAATTGACAAACGTCATTATCTAGTGGGCACTACCTAAATGTTACTATGATTATTAAACTTTTTGAAAATGTTTCTTTCTGTGTTTCAGTTCTCAGTTTGGTATTTCGTTTTATTTCAGTTTGTCAGTTATTTTCTTTTCGGGATTATAAGTTTGATTGTCTTGTCGATTCAGCTCGACTGCAACACATTCGCTAAGGCTTAAGTATCAATCGCTAGTGATAAAACTCAATTGATATTTTAGCACTAACGATCGAGTTTTATCACTAGCGATTAATAACTTAGCACTAACGATTGAGTTTTTTCTGTAGCGATTGATATTTTTGGCAAAAATGGCTCCTCACAAATTGTCCATGAAAGAGAACACAAAATGAAGTCCGTAAATTTCTTGATCGAGCACAAAAGGCCTCCTCCCCTCCCCACCCCCACCCCCTCCTTGCCTACCATTATGATACAAGTAATGAAGAGCTTACGTACTGACCCAGTACTTGGTGATAAAGTAACGTTGTCCTTCCTCTTATCTGTTTGCTTATTAACCGACTGCGACTTCTCACAACAGAGTTTATATTGGATATCTTTTTTTACAAGGAATCCTTTTCCTAACAAGATGCTTGCCAACGACTTGCCTGTATTGGTGTAAACTATTCCCCATTTTCACTTCGTTGCAAGTGCAGTTGACATAAATAGAATTCTTAGAAATGCACAGATTTGCTTATTAACGAAGGCTCAGTTTTCCTCAGGGTAATCTCAGTTTCGCTCACGATAATTCTCAAAGTTGCCTCAAGGTTCTCAAAGATCACCAGGAGCTGACGGGCTTGTCTGAGATCAGTTCGCCTGACCTTGGCATCGATCCCCGCTCATTTTCAATGTATTTGTGTGTAAACCAATTTCTTAAAAATTTTATTTTTAATGTCAACAACGTACCTTTGACTCCGCGTTATCGACAGAGGACCAGCGCACCAGCTGAAGTCAAGAAACGATGCTTCGGGGGCTGCCATGCTCATATTTTAAAAGGGGCTCGAACATGGGATTGATGATGGATTTCTAATACACAACTGTAGTTTTTTCATGTGAAATAAATTTATACTCCATAGGTATACGCATTTTGAGATTATATCACTATTTTAAATCTTTCCATGCATTTCCTCAACACGTAAGAACATTTTTTGTGGCCATAGAATATTTCAAATAATTCCCAACCCCCCACTCCACCGAAGTCGACAATCAACACCATGCTAACATTATCCACCAAAAATTCGAAGAAACGGAAGGCATTTTACAATTCATGCGCTTAGTGCGCATGGGTAATCAGTTTTGCTTCTGCAGTCGAAGAAAGGTTCGTGATTAGACGAGACAACTAATAAATAATAGAACTCGCTCGGAGGCCACTCGAGAACATGCCGAAGGATATGACCTCCATATGATTCGAGAGACGGAAAGTAAATGGCAGCTCCAATTGACGGTGACTCTGCATATCGGGACAAACAATACTAAAGATGTTCATGCGATTTATTTTATATTTTGCCTTTTTCAAGCATCAGTATGACCTGGTGGTTCAACCGTTTGATGGGGGTCCATTGTTTATCAAGATAGTTCGCTTTCCTTTTTACCCATCCTACGAGATCCAGGGAGGAGTTTTTCTCTACGTCCCGCTACAACTAACTATCGCCTGGTTTTCTCTGAAGGTTATTTGTTATTTTCCTTGAACAATTTCATAGATAAAATTCACAAGTTTTTACGGAAGTTAGTCAGAGTAGAGCTTTCTATGAAAATATAATTACTTTTTAGCTCGAACAAAAACGAAGGTCGGGACCCCGATCAAACACCGAGGTCCCCGGCAGTTAATACTAAAACGGCAGTTTCGCTCATTTGTACAAAGCGTCAGTACGAGGCTGGCGTTGTTTAGGTTGCGGCATTTGATCGAGATAATAAGGGATATGGGTGCTAGGCAAGCTAGTCAACCGAGTTCAAATAAAATGATAGCAATGTCTAAAGATCTTGTAAATTTGGGTTTTACACCTAACAGATATCATCGCGTTTCAAGTAAATTACTGACAGTCAACGCCTGTTCGGTTCAATGAAACAATCGACTTGTGTCAGTTTTTTCATATTCTGACTATCCATTTTTTAAAAAAATTCAACGCCACCCTTTTAAATGCTTCGTTTCCTATCTCCTTTCCTCACGTGAAATTGGAATGGTCAGTCGCGCAAAAAAAACGAAAATTAGAAATAAAAAATTTCTGAAGAAAATCAATCTTTTAAATAAGAGCGAACTAACGGCCTGCACGTACATTGACCATCTTAGTGTACAATAAATAAGTCAACCACACCTCAATCGCTAAAATTCAGCGACTACATTGACTAGATGAAATACAACAATCATTAATAAAACATCAAAGTACACCGGCACTCAGAGCCAACCTGCTTCAGTTACAGCAATTCCAACGTTCCATCGCAATTTGAGCGTGCAAGCGAAACATGGCACTTAAACATATTCAAATCTTATCTTGATACTAATTTCAACGAATACTTAAATCAAACCGATAGACTAAATACTTCACAAACCGCCGTTTTGATGTTCTCTGTAGCTCTCATTGGTCTCACAATTTGTCAGTTACCAAAACAATTTTATGCCAAATACACGAGATAATCAAATTTTATTATCAGCGAAAGTTACATGATCTCATGATTCTGAGAATTCGATTTCATCGAAGACTGATTGAATGCGATCGCTCAGACTTGAATACATTTGTTCAAGTAAAATTTAATGTCTACCAGTTACGACAGAGTCATTTATGAACCAAATCCTATTCAGTTAACAGGTAAGAAACTTATTAACATAGCGTAGACCTTCATAATAAGTTTACCCAATTACAAGAGAAAGGTAATACTTTTCTGAAATTTCAAGCGTTATAATGTCATGCTGGCTGCTAATTGAAAGGAATTCGAAAGTTGCTAAGTAAAAAACAATTACTGTTTAAAAACTCCTGCCTAGGATTTTGATTCTATTTAAAGTTGCAGGCTGGGAAAACAATCCTTTTCATTCAGGTTGGCTGGCAGTGAAGATAAGTGCAACAATAATTTTTTTCTCTCGAATATTGGTTGGCAACCAAATATCACACAATGTTTTTTAGGTTACAATAGACTTTGCAAGATTCATTGATTGGTCTTACATGATAGTCAGTGCATTAAACAAGTATGCAACAAAGCAGTGTTTACAACATCTATAATTGAAGTCACATTCTAGTACTTAAGATGTCTCGTGCCATCATCCTATTAATAAAAGAATCCTTTGTGGTGTTAATGGTTTTTAACATAAACTTACACGCATAACTGCTTCTGAACCTCTTTGTCAAAAGAGGAGATAATGAAATAATTTGTCTTTTAGCGTCTCGACGGCCTTGAATACTAATCTATGAACAGAACAAACTCTCAAGGAATCATCACTCGCAGCTGAGCACCTCGAGAGCGTCGAGTCAGTATAACTGTTATTCCAGGATAAACTCACACCCATCAAAGGTAAGCATATTTGCATCGCTCAGCATTACAAAGAGACTATCATACGTGACGGTGAAAACAGTGCATTTGAGGTAGGGTTTTAGACCTAGGTAATTATGGCTAACTACTTCAAACCACACCAACCAAACCAATTAACACCCATAATTACACAAACTACACCGACTATATCGAACTAACGGCCTGCACGTACACTGACCATATTATTCTACAATAGATAAGTCAGCTACATCTTAACTGTTTAAATTCAGCGACGACATTGACTATAACTAATTACAGCAACCACGAATAAAACATAAAGTACACCGGCACTCAGGGCCATCCTACGTTCCATCGCAATTTGGGCGTGCAAGCGAAACATCGCGCTTTAACAAATTAGAATCTTGTCCTAATACTAAATATAAACGAATGCTTACATTAAACCAAGTAAACTAAATACTTTACAACGTTGTGGTGTTCTCTATAGCTCTCATTGGTTCCACAAATTGTCAGTTACCAAAAAAATTTTATGCCAAATTCACGAGATAATCAAATTTCATTATCAGTGCAAATTGCATGATCCCAAGATCCGGAGAATTCAACTATACTAGGTTTATTTTTTTCCTTTTGCAAGAGCTATAAAGTCTGAATTTGAAGATGTTTCGTGCCATCATCCTATTGATAAATGAATCCTTTGTGGTGTCAATGGTTTGTAACATACATCCCTAACTGCACATGAACCCCTTGGTTGATAAAGGAAACAATGAGATCATTTATCTTTCAGTGTCTACACGGCCTTGAATACTTTTCTGTAAATAGAACAAAGTTTCTAGGAATCATCACTCGCAGCTGAGCGCCTTGAGAGCGTCGAATTAGTGTAACTGTGATTCCAGGATAAACTCACACCCATAAAAGGTGAGCATATTTGCACCGCTTAGCATTATACAAGTAGGAGTGAAAACAATGCATTTGATCTAAAGTTTTTCAGACCTAGGTAATTATGGCTAACTACTTCAAACTGCAGAACTGCTTCAAGATAATCAGCTTCCACTAAACTCTTCAACACCACACCAACCAAACAAATTCACACCCGGAACTACAAAAACTACACCGACTACATCCAAATAACGGCCTGCACGTACATTGACCATCTTAGTCTACAACAAATAATCAACCACACCCTAATCGCCAGAATACAGCGACGACATTAAGGTACAACTAATTACAACAACCATGAATAAAACATCAAAGTACACCGCACTCAGAGCCAACTTGCTTCAGCGATAGCAAGTCCTAAGTTCCATCGTAATTTGGGCGTGCAAGCGAAAAATTGCGCTTAAACAAGTTAGAATCTCGTCTTAATACTAAATTTAAACGAATGCTTAAATCAAACCAGGTAAACTAAACACTTTAAAACGTTGTGATGATTTCTGTAGCTCTCATTAGTCTCACTATCTGTCAGTTACCAAAACAATTTTGTGCGAAATCCACTAGATAATCAAATTTTATTGTCAGTGAAAATAACACGATCCCACAATTCTGAGAATTCTGATTGTTATCAGACTGATTGAAAGCGAACACACAGACTTGAATACACTTGCTCAAATAAATGTTAACGTCTACGAGTTACGACAGAGTCATTTATGAACCAAATCCTATACAGGTAACAGTTAAGGAACTGATTAACAAAGAGTAGACCTTCATAATAAGTTTACTCAATTATTGTGGCTAATTACAAGAGAAAGGTAATACTTTTTTGAGACTTAAACCGTCATACTGTCTTGCTAGCTGGTAATTGAAAGCAATTCGAAATTTGCTAATTAAAAAATGACTGTTAATATGTCCTGCGTGGGATTTTAATTCTTTTTAAAGTTGCTGGCTGGGAAAATAATCCTTTTCATTCAGGTTGGCTGGCAGTGGAGATGAGCACAGCAAATTTTGTTCCCATAAAGATTAATTGTCAACCAAATATCATACAACGTTTCTTTAGATGCAATATATTTTGCATCGATCATGATCTGTCTTAAATGATAGTCAATACATTTAGCATGTATGCAAAAAAGCAGTGTTTATAACATGCGATAAAATATCACAGTCCTTCTAGTAAATGTGATTTCAAAAGTCAGTGTGTGCTCCATCGTAATGTAGGCGTGGAAATGAAACACAAATCTGCACAAAGAACTCATGAGTGGGAGTAATAACACAATGAAAAGTTTTAGATATTGCGCTTCGATAGTCCCAGCACACATCTGTTATTGATATAACAAGGAGAAGAAACTGAAATGAAAAGTAACACGAAAGCGAAGACTGTAGCTAAAAAATTCAATATCAATTCTGTGTGTGCTAAATGGCTGCAATACTTTCTAGAAAGAAATTCTAGTTTGTGTTGTATCAAAGATAAGCATATTTGTAACGCTCAGCGACACAAAGAGACTACCATACGTGAGAGTGAAAACACTACATTTGAGTTACATTTTGTCAGACCTAGGTCTCAGTAAATGTGATTTCGAAAGTCAGTGTGTGTTCCATTGTAACGTAGTCGTCGAAACGAAACACAACTCTGCACAAAAAACTCATGAGTGTTAGTTATAACATGACGAAAAATTTTAGATATTGCGCTTCGATAGTCACAGTACACTTATCTGTTATTGATATAACAAGGCGAAGGAACTAAACTGAAAAGTGACACGAAAGCGAAAACTCCAGCTAAAAATTCAATATTAATTCTATATGTGCTAAATAGCTGCAATACCTTTTTTACAAAGAAATTCTAGCATCTATAATATAAGCCCCATTCCAGTTCTTTAACTGTACTAGGTCTATTCTTTTCTGTTTCAAGAGCTATCAATTCTGAATTGCAAGATGTTTCGTGCGATCATCCTATTGATAAAAGAATGATATTTAGCCAGACCAAGGCGTACAAATTACACTCGACTCACCAGTTACGCTTAACTCCACTGAGAAAGTATATCACTTAAACTAACAGTACATGACTACATCAAACTTTTCCAGAATTAAATAATACAGTTAACTACCTAAAACTACAGACTATATCAGCTCAATCAATTAGCACTAAACTACTCAACATTACTTCAACTCTTAGGTGAAATTAAAATACCCGGCGTCGAGGATGAAAGTTGAGTGCTTCAATATGTACTTTGGTCCAATTTTTCGCAGCTAGAGGTGATGTTTTTGTAAAGCCGTTTGCAATCGCGTTTCCTCTCCTTTTTGCGGGTGTGAAAAAGTCTCGAGCGCGTTTAAAGGTTATATTTTAAGCCACATTCCTTTTCAAGCTTTCCTGTCTATCCACTAAAATGCATCTTTCCTCATCGGTGCGACTTTTCACCTATCGTATGCACTAACAGTCTCTTCTAAAATCACAAGAAACGCCATAATATAGCGCAAGTACGGATAAGAAAAGAAACTCGCCCCTTAATCTGACACTAAACACGACTCGACAAGTTGTTCAGTTCTGGCAGCTTTACTGAGTGCATTTAAATTTCACCTTCGTTTCATAATTCATACCTGTGGAAACCCATTGTGGAAACCGCTGTACTTTCTGTGATCCAAACAAGGACCAAAATAACCACTATCCCGTTCTTAGGTAAAAAGAAGTGGCCCTAGATGAGAGGAGAGAGTAAGAGAAGGCCAAAATAACACGATGACTGACGAGAGAGGAGCCACACAAATGTCGTACGAAGAGGATCTGATGCAAGCACTCCAAAGTTTACACCGCTATTATCTTAAAATTATAGAACCCGCCCCAAATGATATAAAATATGTTTTAAAGAGGAAAGACAACGCATTTGTAATACCTAGGAGAGGCCATCATGTTATCAACAAAGGAGTCACTAAGCTTTACAAAGACATAATTAAGAATTTATTCGATGTCTTAGGGGGGCGAAGAAGAACATTTCACGAAGGAATCTAATTATGGAGAGCTAGAAAGTAGAGGAATCATTAACGAACATGGTCTCCCGAACGACGATTTCCTTCAGTCCTGCGATATCCCTTATGAAATTAAGAGCAAAATTGACTGTATGACAGTGGAAAAGCCGTTTAATGGGCCACATTATGACATAAACGCTCAGGAGTTTGTTTGCGCCAAAATAGCACTGTTAACTGGTGTTAATTGTGTAATGCTAGATATCCATAAAAGCCTCACAGATAGAGGAGAGATGCCCGAGAGTTATGAGGACAAATTAACATGCGTGAGAAATATTACTACCATCTTAATTGAAAAGGACAAATATGGTGTATATGTAGACTCTGTAGCTAAGCTATGCTGGTATAATAAAAATCCAGGTAAAGTCCAAGTCTTCGAAGAGTGTATCGAAAGTGTTAGGATTTTTTTACAAAACATAACAGATTCGGATTTTATGACACGTTTGGTAAAATGGGTCAATAGTATAGGAAAAAATGCTGAGAGTTAGACAAGAGTCTCATCTCGTCAAATCTTTAATTCAGTGAGCGATCATAGTCTAACTCGAAATATTAAGACGCATTTTTCAATTCATTGTTGCTTATGAGAATATGTGCAAATATTTATTGCATGTTTCGCTTCCTGGAACTGCAGGTTAAATGAGTCAATGGCGGTGTTGTTAAAGGTATTCAAAACAAGGTTATTTTGCTCTACCATGTTCAATCTTGCAGAGCTTCAACTTTCTTTGATTATTGACCAATCAGAATGTCTGATTTGTTACTTTCTTTGTACTGAATTAACCCTCTTCTGCACTGAATTACCTGAAAACTGCATTTATCTTAACCAATCAGAACTGAGTAATTTTTCCATGTATATTATTAGTTTCGCAACAGTCACCTATAGGAGCGACAAACCGCAAGGTGGAGGTGGGGGAAATAAGAATCCTGATAAATAGTCTGTACGTCATTTGTCAAATATTTGCCTTTCAGGTGTTACCCCAATTTCTAACAAGTGCAATTGTTTCAAAGTCGCACTCACTAGAAACCTTCGCAACCTCATGGCCACTATTGCTGAACATGAACAGGATGGATTCTGGGAGGAATTAGAGAAGCACTTTGACCGCCAAATTCCAATCAAGAATGAAGTGAGATATTCCATAGACACTGTTTTTAAATGTTTGGATGTCTTTGACCCTGAGGAAAGAGCAGGAGTAATTGACACCGCTGTGCACATAGCTTATGAGATAGCCACCGCTGCATTTCGAGGTGAAGATGCGGAGGAGGTTCAGAGAGAGGTAGCGGATTATATGAGCGAACGAGACATTCATGAGGCTAGGAGAAAAGCAGTAAAGGGAGGATCACAACTGTCACTAAGAGCGGCTATTGAGCATGCAGTAAAAGGAGATGATAGTACGCCTGGTAAACTTTTGGAAATGTTTGAAGGGGCCAAAAAGCTGCCTAATAAATATGAGCAAGAACGTACGTAGAATATACTTAGATATTCCTTGATTGAAGACAAAGTGGCAAAGGTTAGAACTGTTTGGTTTTTCACTGAGTTGTATCAACACGGAAATTTTGAATACTTCAAATAAGGATGTTGAGTAAATGTGATTTCGAAAGTCAGTGTGTGTTCCCTCGTAATGTAGTCGCGGAAACGAAACACAATTCTGTGCAAAGAACTCATGAGTAGCCGGGAGTAATAACATAACAAAAAGTTATAACTGAAAAGTGAAACGAAAGCGAAGAATCTTGCCAAAAAAATTCATTATTAATTCTATGTGTGCCAAATGGCACACAAAGAAATTCTAGTTTGTGTTTAGCCTCCACCTATCATAATTTTTAAGGAGTGCGAGAAAGTGGAAAATTGAGCATCTACAAATAAAGTCACATTCCAGTTCTATAGCTGTACTAGGTCTTTTTTTTTCCTTTTGCAAGAGCTATAAAGTCTGAATTGAAAGATGTTTCGTGCCATCATCCTATTAATAAACGAATCCTTTGTAGTGTCAATGGTTTGTAACATACACGCATAATTGCGCATAACCCCCTTTGTCAATAAAGGAAACAATGAGATCATTTATCTTTCAGCGTCTAGGTGGCCTTAGATACTTTTCTGTAAACAGGACAAACTCTCAAGTAATCATTACTCGCAGCTAAGCACCTCGAGAGCGTCGACTGTGATTTCAGGATAAACTCACACCTTAACCAAACCAATTCACACCCGGAATAACGCACACAACACCGACTATATCTAACTAACGGCTTACTCGTACATTGACCATATTAGTCTACAACAGATAAGTCCACAACACCTTAATCGCTAAAATTCAGCGGCGACATTGACTACAACTAAATACAACAACCATGAATAAAACATCAAAGCACACCTGCACTCAGAGCCAACCTACTTCAGCTTCAGCGATTCCTAAGTTCCATCGCAATTTGGGCGTGCAAGCGACACGTTGCACTTAAACAAATTCAAATCCTGTTTTAATACTAAGTATAAACGAATGCTTAAATCAAATCAAGTAAACTAAATACTTTACAACGTTGTGATGTTTTCTGTAGCTCTTGTTGGTCTCACAATTTGTCAGTTACCATAACAATTTTACGCCAAATACACGAGGTAATCAATATTTTTATTAGCACAAATTGTATGATCTGAGAATTCAATTTCATCGAAGACTGATCGAATGCGATCACACAGACTTGAATACATTCGCTCAACTAAATATTAACGTCTACGATCGAGTTACGACAGAGTCATTCATAGACTTAAACCTTTATAATGTCCTGCTGGCTGGTAATTGCAAGAAAATCGTTAGTTGCTTATAAAAAAAACATGACTCTTTACTTTTCCTGCATGGGATTTTAATTCTATTAAAGTTGCTGGCTGGAAAATAATCTTTTTCATTCGCGTTGCCTGGCAATGAAGATAAGCGCAGCGATTTTTTTTCCCACGAAGATTAATTGTTAACCAAATATCACACAATGTTTCTTTAGATACAACTGAATTTGTAAGAGTCGTCAATAATCGATCATGATCGGTCTTAAATGATAGTCAGTACATTAAGCAAGTATGCAAAAAAGCATGTCGAAAGTCAGTGAGTGTTCCAAGGAAATGTGTTCGCCATTTTGAAAAAAGCAACCAGGCCTGCAATCGGTGCAAAAACAAACAAACAAACAGACAAACAAACAAAACAAAACAAAACCATACGAAAAAACAAATTAAAAAAAAAAGAAAAATAGACCCACGATGGGTAGGGAAGAGGCGGCAAAATAATTTATAACTTTTATGTAATTATGTTGGGAAGTAAAAAGATATTTGTAACATTATTCGTTCCAAACATGACAAGTAAGTATGCTGAATGCTGCGTATGGAAAGTAGAAAAACAAAGCAATGTCTATATTCAATATCGGATGAAGAAAGTCTATTTAATTGGGCATAATCGTTACGTACCGTGAACGCTTGACACTACAACCCACCATTTTGGATACATCTGAGCATGCTCCCACGAGTTTCCGCTGGACTGCCTTTCAAAATATGGTGGGAGCAAAATGTCACTAGTTGTAGCTAAACTTCTCCAAAATTTCTAGATAAAAACCCTCTGAGGCATACGTTAAACATCAAAGTTGTCGAAGGTAAAAGTATATCATACTCAGGAGCACTTTCAGTACTTCGTTATCTTTGTGTTTGGAAAAATGAATAATTTAATAATAATAAAATAATACATTATCGTAAGCCACTTAACAAAAATCTCACGTAAAAGCTGTTTCAGTTGGTCATCACTAATTTCCTTTATGACCTCATTTTACATCTAGACTAATTGTATTTTCTTTTACTGTCTGAAAATAGTCCATTTAACTTTGAAAAATACTTACTTTTATCATTAATTTTATTAATACATACTTTATTAACTTTATTAATGACTATTAACTTATTAATACTTTACTTTATTAATTTTGATTGGGAAATACTTTCTCCTATCGCGAATTAGACAAGAAAAACAGATATTCGGTAATTAGACCCTGTGGAAAGTTATATTCCAATTAGACTAAACGAAAAAATGCAAGAGAACTGTTCTCTTTATGTGATCTGATAACGATGGACAAGGATTGACGGTGCAGTAACTGTCACCTTTATAAACTGATTAAAAATTTCCTAATAGCTATTCCGGTTAGTACTCCATAATGCAAAATAGTTTTAAAAAGTGAACACGGAATACAGACGTAATCAACTTGTGTCTCAGAGAAATCATAAACCTAATTCTAACATCTAATTACTTAATCGAACCGATGTTTGAACATTCAAACCAAAGTAATCGCTTAAAAATTGTCTCTTTTTTTTGCAGAGCAAAATCATCATCATGTCTTAATCTGAGTCAATTTTTCACGGTGTGACCGTCATTGGGGCTGGTTGGTCAGGGTTAATGGCGTGTAAGTACATGCTAGAATTTGGACTGACTGTTGCTGTGGTGTTTCTCAGAGGACCCTAACATTGTCACAGTCATGCGGACAACGAAAACGACTTCGTCGTCATCCGCGTCAGAAATTTCGGATTTTCCAATGCCGGAGGAGATTGAATACTTTCCCAAGCACGCCGACATCTTCACCTACTTGTTATCCTACTGCGACAAGTTTAAGTTGTGGCCTCACATTCGACTGAACCACAGGGTGAAGTTAGAAGAGAAGAGAGACAACCTATGGCGAACTGAGAGCGAGAACGGGAGCCTGTTCAGCAGCAAATTCTTGATAATTTGCACAGGCTGTGTTCAAAAGCCTAATTGAGTTCTGGAGCAGACTTTCCTTAAAGATCTCGCTGGCAAAATTTACCACAGCTCTGAGCTCAAATCATTTGTCCGTGAGCATAAAGGCAAATGTATATCGCCTTGTATGGAGTATACCTCGAGGGATGCATTTCTTCCGTAAGTTTGCGAAGATTCTGCCGAACCGACAGCCCCAAGTCCTGGACAAGGCTTCATCTCGTACGATGAAATTCGTCGCTCCTTTCACAAAGGGAAAACCAGGTAATCGCAGTAACTCACATGCCATCTTGTTGAGTTTAGGTTTTCTTTCTTGAGTTTATAGATAATTGTTCCTCGGCACAAATTAGACTAGAGGAGACATGGGTGCCAAAAACTGATGATTAAGCAAAATTCGAATTCTGATAAGACAGCGCTGATCAGCAATGTTAATTGATGTGGCTCTAAACGTTTTCGCTATTTTTGAACCGGCCAATCCTTCGCTTGAGTTTGATAACTTTTCTGACACAAGAACATTACATGATAATACCATAGCCTCTAAAAATAACAATTGCAATTTAGCAATAAAAAAAAACATGGGAACTCGTTTTTTCAGGTATAGACACATTAAGCTAAAATTCAGGGTGTTTTTGAGAGAGTCTAGGCAGTGTTTCCAGGGTAACTTTGTTTATCAGTAAAGAAATAATTACTTCTTGACAAATCATGGAGTATTTTTAAGGACCACTTCCGAGAAAACAAACGAAAAAGAGAAGAAGCCATCATCCACTATAGACTAGGTATATTAAAATGGATATAGTCCGTTTTTAAACGGCTGTTGTTCTTTTAAACACAAAGAGGGTTTATACAAAATTCAAAGTAAAATAGATCCAGGGGATGATGGTCAACAGTTATGTAAACAACTGACCTGTCTATAACTTAATTACGACTGGTATTTGTCTCTACTCACGATGGACTAAATTTCTGATCGATTTGGGAACGGACATAGTTGACTTCAAGATACAAAGTGTTGGTTGGTCGCACTGGGTGCTAACTTATTCCCTAATTTAAATATTACCATTTGTCATATTTTTGCCTCACAATGATGTTGGTCCTCCTTTCCCTTGCAGGGCTAGCATGGGTATGTAAGTGGACGACGAACGGTTCACTACTCGCCTATCAAGGTCATGGTATATCCGAGTGGAAAAATGACGCCAAATTTTTCCATTCTTTTATCAACAAAAATGGTCACGTGCTTGATAGGGTTGATTATCACCACTGTGTTCCAAAAGGCGCAATTGAGAGCGCGAAAGGTACCAAAGTACATTTCTGTGATGGCACAGAAGAGGAGGTTGATATCATCATTCAGTGCACCGGTTTCAAGGCAGAATTTCCAATGCTCCCCGCGGAAATAAAAACGGTTCCTCTTACCCACAACTACAAGTATCTGTTTAACGTCGAGGACCCGACATTGGCTTTCATCGGATATGTTCGGCCGGTGATCGGATCATTAATCACGATGGCCGAGGTTCAATCTTTTTTTACCGCGAAAGTTTTCTCAGGACTGTGTGAGCTTCCTTCCCGAGATGAAAGGCAGAGAATAGCTGTGAAAGACAAGTTATTTTGGGACGACTACTTCAAAGATTCCTCCCGTAGACCATCTACCTTGGTAGAAGCCTTCACTTACGGAGATGACATCGCTAGGTTATGCGGAATATTTCCTGATTATTGGAAGATGCCCAAAACAAATCCCCGTGGAGTTATGACGGCGATTTTTGCTCCCTAAGATGGCAGCTGTCTTTGACTAAATCAGCCAGAATACCAAGAGAAGGCGTTACGGCACTTGCGGCACCAGATGTCCGGGACATTCTCTCCAATACATTTACTTCTCATCCTCTTCTTGCGGCTAATCTGGTTCGACTTCTGGCTGGATGTCCTAGGCGAGATTAAGTACAAGATTCAGTGCGCAGGATGGTGGAAAAAGATAAGAGATTGTCGACCCATACGTTTCTTTTATAAGTGCTGGCAGGCTCCTAAGAGATGGCTCTTTGATTGTAAAACAAGAGCCTAACAAGTTACCAACCTTAACCGAAAACATTTATACTAGAGTGCTTACTTACGAACACTCCTCGGTTGTTGTATATTTCGAGTGCTTTTAAACTGTAGCGTAGGTAGGATTTGTTAACAAAGTCGCGCAAGGGGTTTTCTGAGGCGTACTTGCCCAGGCTACCGTGAAACGACTGATAATTACAAGTTCAACATTGCATTTACAAATATCTTCGCTATTAAGCTATCATTCTATGTTATTATGCATTACAATGCCGGGTGTTGGTTTATGATATCAATTTTTATCTAAGTAAGCTGACTTAAAATCACTTCTGTCATCAGAGTAGTTCATCAATTAAATTCTTGAAGGAGTTTTCTTTAGTGAAATATTTCGTCGGCCAAAACCCACCATATGGTCCTGCTTAACTGTATCAGTCTATCATAGGGGAAAGTCTTCAGTCCGTTTCTAAGAAGGCCTGATTGTCTTACAACAGTTCCATCGCAATAAACTATCGTGTCGATTACTGAAATTGACAAACGTCATTATCTAGTGGGCACTACCTAAATGTTACTATGATTATTAGACTTTTTTGAAAATGTTTCTTTCTGTGTTTCAGTTTTCAGTTTGTTATTTCATTTTATTTCAGTTCGTCAGTTATTTTCTTTTCGGGATTATAAGTTTGATTGTCTTGTCGATTCAGCTCGACTGCAACACATTCGCTGAGGCTTAAGTATCAATCGCTAGTGATAAAACTCAATCGCTAGTGATAAAACTCAATTGATATTTCAGCACTAACGATCGAGTTTTATCACTAGCGATTAATAAATTAGCACTAACGATTGAGTTTTTTCTGTAGTGATTGATATTTTTGGCAAAAATGGCTCCTCATAAATTGTCCCTGACAGATAACACAAAATGAAGTCCGCAAATTTCTTGATCGAGCACAAAAGGCCTCCCTCCCCTCCCCACCCCTACCCCCCCCCTTCCCTACCGTTACGATAAAAGTAATGAAAAAGCTTAAGTACTAACCCGGTACTTGGTGATAAAGTAACCTTGTCCTCCCTCTGATCTGTTTACATAGTAACCGACTGCGACTTCTCACAACAGGGATATATTGGATATCTTTTTACCAGGAATCCTTTTCCTAACAAGATGCTTGCCAACGACTTGCCTGTATCGGTATAAACTATTCCCCATTTTCACTTCGTTGCAAGCGCAGTTGACATAAATAGAATTCTTAGAAATGCACAGATTTGCTTATTAACGAAGGCTCAGTTTTGCTCAGGGTAATCTCAGTTTCGCTCACGATAATTCTCAAAGTTGCCTCAAGGTTCTCAAAGATCACCAGGAGCTGACGGGCTTGTTTGAGATCAGTTCGCCTGACCTTGGAATCGATCCCCGCTCATTTTCAATGTATTTGTGTGTAAAAGAATTTCTTAAAAATTTTATTTTTAATGTCAACAACGTACCTTTGACTCCGCGTTATCGTCAAGAAACGATGTTTCGGGGGCTGCCATGCTCATATTTTAAAAGGGGCTCGAACATGGGATTGATGATGGATTTCTAATATACGAACTGTAGTTTTTTCATGTGAAATAAATTTATACTCCATAGGTATACGCATTTTAAGATTATATCACTTTTTTAAATATTTTCATGCATTTCCTCAACACGTAAGAACATTTTTTGTGGCCATAGAATATTTCAAACAATTCCCTACCCCCCACCACACCGAAGTCGACAATCAACACCATGCTAACCTTATCCACCAAAAATTCGAAGAAACGGAAGGCATTTTACAATTCATGCGCTTAGTGCGCATGGGTAATCAGTTTTGCTTCTGCAGTCGAAGGAAGGTTCGTGATTTGACGAGACTACTGATAAATAATAGAACTCGCTCGGAGGCCACTCGAGAACATGCCGAAGGATATGACCTCCATATGATTCGAAAGACGGAAAGTAAAGGCAGCTCCAATTGACGGTGACTCTACATATCGGGACAAGCAATACTAAAGATGTTCATGCGATTAATATTATATTTTGCCTTTTTTAAGCATCAGTATGACCTCGTGGTTCAACCGTTTGATGGGGTCCATTGTTTATCAAGATAGTTCGCTTTCCTTTTTACCCATCCTACGAGATCCAGGGAGGAGTTTTTCTCTACGTCTCGCTACAACTAACTATCGCCTGGTTTTCTCTGAAGATTTTTTGTTATTCCTTGAACATTTTCATAGATAAAATTCACAAGTTTTTACGGAAGTTAGTCAGAGTAGAGCTTTCCATGAAAATATAATTACTTTTTAGCTCGAGCAAAAACGAAGGTCGGGACCCCGATCAAACACCGAGGTCCCCGGCATTTAATACTAAAACGGCAGTTTCGCTCATTTGTACGAAGCGCCAGTACGAGGCTGGCGTTGTCTAGGTTGCGGCATTTGATCGAGATAATAAAGGGTATGGGTGCTAGGCAAGCCAGTCAACCGAGTTCAAATAAAATGATAGCACTTTCTAAAGATCCTGTAAATTTGGGTTTTACACCTACCAGATATTATCGCGTTTCAAATAAATTACTGACAGTCAGCACCTGTTCGGTTCAATGAAACAATCGACTTGTTTCAGTTTTTTCATATTCTGACTATCCATTTTTTTTTTAAATTTAAGATCACCCTTTTAAATTCTTCGTTTCCTATCGCCTTTCCTCACGTGAAATTGGAATGGTCAGTCGCGTAAAAAAAACGAAAATTAGAAATAAAAAATTTCTGAAGAAAATCAATCTTTTAAGTAAGAGCGAACTAACGGCCTGCACGTACATTGACCATCTTAGTCTACAATAAATAAGTCAACCACTCCTCAATCGCTTAAATTCAGCGAATACATTGACTAGATGAAATATAACAACCATTAATAAAACATCAAAGTACACCGGCACTCAGAGCCAACCTGCTTCAGTTACAGCAATTCCAACGTTCCATCGCAACTTGGGCGTGCAAGCGAAACATGGCGCTTAAACAAATTCAAGTCTTATGGTACTAATTTCAACGAATACTTAAATCAAACCGATAGACTAAATACTTCACAAACCGTCGTTTTGATGTTCTCTGTAACTCTCATTGGTCTCACAATTTGTCAGTTACCAAAACAATTTTATGCCAAATACACGAGATAATCAAATTTTATTATCAGCGAAAGTTACATGATCTCATGATTCTGAGAATTTGATTTCATCGAAGACTGATTGAATGCGATCGCTCAGACTTGATTACATTTGTTCAAGTAAATTTTGATGTCTACCAGTTATGACAGTCATTTATGAACCAAATCCTATTCAGTTAACAGTTAAGAAACTCATTAACATAGCGTAGACCTTCATAATAAGTTTACCCAATTACAAGAGAAGGGTAAGCGTTACAATGTCTTGCTGGCTGCTAATTGAAAGCAATTCGAAAGTTGCTAAGTAGAAAATACGACTGTTTAAAAACTCCTGCCTAGGATTTTGATTCTATTTAAAGTTGCAGGCTGGGAAAACAATCCTTTTCATTCAGGTTGGCTGACAGTGAAGATAAGCGCAGCAATTATTTTTTTCTCACGAGTATTGGTTGGCAACCAAATATCATACAATGTTTTTTAGGTTACAATAGACTTTGCAAGATTCATTGATTGGTCTTACATGATAGTCAGTACATTAAGCAAGTATGCAACAGAGCAGTGTTTACAACATCTATAATTGAAGTCATATTCTAGTACTTAAGATGTCTCGTGCCATCATCCTATTGATAAAAGAATCCTTTGTGGCGTTAATGGTTTTTAACATAAATTTACACGCATAACTGCTTATGAACCTCTTTGTCAAAAGAGGAGATAATGAAATAATTTGTCTTTTAGCGTCTCGACGGCCTTGAATACTAATCTGTGAACAGAACAAACTCTCAAGGAATCATCACTCGCAGCTGAGCACCTCGAGAGCGTCGAGTCAGTATAACTGTTATTCCAGGATAAACTCACACCCATCAAAGGTAAGCATATTTGCATCGCTCAGCATCACAAAGAGACCATCATACGTGACAGTGAAAACAGTGCATTTGAAGTAGGGTTTTAGACCTAGGTAATTATGGCTAACTACTTCAAACTACACCGACCAAACCAATTAACACCCATAATTATACAAACTACACCGACTATATCGAACTAACGGCCTACACGTACACTGGTCATATTATTCTACAATGGATAAGTCAGCTACGTCTTAACTGTTTAAATTCAGCGACGACATTGACTATAACTAATTACAGCAACCACGAATAAAACATCAAGTACACCGGCACTCAGAGCCATCCTACGTTCCATCGCAATTTGGGCGTGCAAGCGAAAAATTGCGCTTTAACAAATTAGAATCTTGTCCTAATACTAAATATAAACGAACGATACATCAAACCAAGTAAACTAAATACTTTACAACGTTGAGATGTTCTCTATAGCTCTCACTGGTTTCACAAATTGTCAGTTACCAAAACAATTCTATGGCAAATTCACGAGATAATCAAATTTCATTATCAATGCAAATTAAATGATCCCAAGATCCGGAGAATTTAACTATACTAGGTTTATTTTTTTCCTTTTGCAAGAGTTATAAAGTCTGAATTGCAAGATGTTTCGTGCCATCATCCTATCGATAAATGAATCCTTTGTGGCGTCAATGGTTTGCAACATACACGCATAACTGCGCATAAACCCCTTAGTTGATAAAGGAAACAATGAGATCATTTATCTTTCAGAGTGTAGACGGCCTTGAATACTTTTCTGTAAACAGAACAAAGTTTCGAGGAATCATCACTCACAGCTGAGCGCCTTGAGAGCGTCGAATTAGTGTAACTGTGATTCCAGGGTAAACTCACACCCATTAAAGGTAAGCATATTTGCACCGCTTAGCATTATATAAGTAGGAGTGAAAACAATGCATTTGAGCTAAAGTTTTTCAGACCTAGGTAATTATGGCTAACTACTTCAAACTGCAGAACTGCTTCAGGATAATTAACTTGCACTACACTCTTCAACACTACACCAACCAAACAAATTCACATCCGGAACTACACACACTACACCGACTACATCCAAATAACGGCCTGCGCGTACATTGACCATCTTAGTCTACAACGAACAATCAAACACACCCTAATCGCTAAGATACGGCGACGACATTGACTACAACTAATTACAACAACCATGAATAAAACATCAAAGTACACCGGCACTCAGAGCCAAACTGCTTCAGCGATAGCAAGTCCTAAGTTCTATCGTAATTTGGGCGTGCAAGCGAAAAACTGCACTTAAACAAATTAGAATCTTGTCTTAATACTAAATTTAAACGAATGCTTAAATCAAACCAGGTAGACTAAATACTTTAAAATGTTGTGATGATTTCTGTAGCTCTCATTAGTCTCACAATTTGTCAGTTACCAAAACAATTTTATGCCAAATCCACGAGATAATCAAATTTTATTGTCAGTGCAAATAACACGTTCCCACAATTCTGAGAATTCAATGTCATCAGACTGATTGAATGCGATCACACAGACTTGAATACACTTGCTCAAATAAATGTTAACGTCTACGAGTTACGACAGAGTCATTTATGAACCAAATCCTTTTTTGTTAACAGTTAGGGAACTAATTGATATAGCGTGGACCTTCATAATACGTTTACCCAATTATTGTGGCTAATTACAAGAGAAAGGCAATACTTTTCTGAGACTTAAACCGTTATAATGTCTTGCTGGCTGGTAAGTCAAAGCAATTCGAAATTTGCTAGTTAAATAAAAATGACTCTTTAGTTGTTCTGCATGGGACTTTGATTCTATTTAAAGTTGCTGGCTGGGAGAATAATCCTTTTCATTCAGGTTGGCTGGCAGTCAAGATAAGCACAACAAATCTTTTTCCCACGTAGATTAATTGTTAACCAAATGTCAAAAAATATTTCTCTAGATAAAATATACTTTGCAAGAATCGCTAATAGTCGGTCATGATCGGTCTTAAATGATAGTCAGTACATTAAGCAAGTATGCAACAAAGCAGTGTTTATAACATGCGATAAAATATCTCAGACTTTAAGTAAATGTGATTTCGAAAGTCAGTGTGTGTTCCCTTGTAATGTAGTCGTGGAAACGAAACACAATTCTGCACAGAGAACTCATGAGTGGGAGTTGTAACATGACAAAAAATTTCAGATATTGCGATTCGATAGTCACAGTACACTTATCTGTTATTGATATAACAAGGTGAAGGAACTGAACTGAAAAGTGACACGAAAGCGAAGACTGTAGCAAAAAAATATAATATTACTTCTACGTGTGCTAAATGGCTGCAATACTTTATTAGAAATAAATTCTAGTTTGTGTTTTAGCCTCCGCCTATCATAATTTTTTAAGGAGTACGAGAAAGTGGAAAAATTGAGCATCTATAATTAAAGTCACATTCCAGTTCTTTGACTATACTAGGTTTATTTTTTTTCCTTTTGCAAGAGCTATAGAGTCTGAATTGCAAGATGTTTCGTGCCATCATCCTATTGATAAATGAATCCTTTGTGGTGTCAATGGTTTGTAACATACACGCATAACTGCACATTGTCGATAAAGGAAACAATGAGATCACTTATCTTTCAGGGTCTAGACGGCCTTGAATACTTTTCTGTAAACAGAACAAAGTTTCGAGGAATCATCACCCACAGCTGAGCGCTTTGAGAGCGTCGAATTAGTGTAACTGTGATTCCAGGATAAACTCACAGCCATAAAAGGTAAATATGTTTGCACCGCTTAGCATTACAAAGAGACTATAATAAGTAAGAGTGAAAACCATGCATTTGAGCTAAATTTTTCAGACCTTGGTGATTATGGCTAACTACTTCAAACTGCAGAACTGCTTCAGGATTATCAACTTGCATTAAGCTATTCAACATTACACTAACCAAACAAATTCACACCAGAAACTACACACACTACACCGACTATATCGAACTAACGGCCTACACGTACATTGTCCATCTTAGTCTACAACGAATAATCAACCACACCCTAATAGCCAAAATACAACGACGACATTGACTACAACTAATTACAACAACCATGAATAAGACATCAAAGTACACCGGCACTGAGAGCCAGCCTGCTTCAGCGACAGCAAGTCCTAAGATCCATCGCAATTTGGGCGTGCAAGCGAAAAACTGCATTAAGCAAGTCTCAGAAAAGTATTGCCTTTCTCTTGTAATTAGCCACAATAATTGGGTAAACGTATTTTTTCTGTTGCAAGAGTTATAAAGTCTGAATTGCAAGATGTTTCGTGCCATCATCCTATTGATATATGAATATTTTGTGTTGTCAATGGTTCATGACATACACGCATAACTGCGCATAAACCCCTTTGCCGATAAAGGAAACAATGAGATCATTTATCTTTCAGCGTCTAGACGGCCTTGAATACTCTTCTGTAAAAAGAACAATCTTTCAAGGAGTCATCACTCGCAGCTGAGCACCTTGAGAGCGTCGAATCAGTGTAACTGTGATTCCAGGATAAACTCACACCCATCCGAGGTAAGCTACAAAACTGCTTCAGGTTAATCAATTTGCACTAAACTACTCGACATAACACCAACCAAACCAATTCACACCCAGAATAACACAAACTGCACAGACTATATCGAACTAATGGCCTACACGTACATTGACCACATTAGTCTACAACAAATAAGTCAACCACACCCTAAACGCCAGAGTGCATCTTCCTATTAAAAAACGGATCCTTTGTGGTGTCAATGGTTTGTAACATACACGCATAACTGCGCATAAAGCCCTTTGTCCATAAAGGAAACAATGAGATCATTAATCTTTCAGTGTCTAGACGGCCTTGAATACTTTTCTGTAAAGAGAACAAACTCTTGCGGAATCATCACTCGCAGCTGAGTACCTCGAGAGCGTCGCATCGGTGTAACTGTGATTCCAGGATAAACTCACGCCCATCAAAGGTAAGCATATTTGCATCGCTCAGCATTACAAAGAGACCATCATACGTAGGAATGAAAATAATGCATTTAAGCTACATTTTTTCAGACCTAAGTAATTATAGCTAACTACTTCGAACTACAGAACTGCTTCAGAATAATCAATTTGTACTAAACTCCTCAACTTTACACCTACCAAACCGATTCACACCCGGAATTACATAAACTACACCGACTATATCGAACAAACGGCCTGCACGTAAATTGACCTTATTAGTCTACAACAACTAAGTCAACCACACCCTAAACACTGAAAGACAGCGACGACATTGACTACAACTAAATACAACAACCATCATGAATAAAACATCAAAGTACACCGGTACTTATTGCCAACGTACTTAAGCTACATCGTAATTTGGGCGTGTACGCGAAATATGGTGCTTTAATTGTTAACCAAAACCACACAATGTTTCTTTAGATACAATAGACTTTACAAGAGTCGTCAACATGATCATGATCGGTCTTAAATGATAGTCAGTACATTAAGCAAGTATGCAAATGATACTGTTTATGACATGCGATAAAATATCTCAG
Organism: Pocillopora damicornis; assembly: GCF_964200805.1. Classification (NCBI taxonomy): domain Eukaryota; kingdom Metazoa; phylum Cnidaria; class Anthozoa; order Scleractinia; family Pocilloporidae; genus Pocillopora; species Pocillopora damicornis. Next base: position 18,370,596 of record NC_142674.1, read on the forward strand.
TCCTTTAAGTAAACGTGATTTCGAAAGTCAGTGCGTGTTCCCTTGTAATGTAGTCGTGGAAACGAAACACAATTCTGCACAAAGAACTCATGAGTAGAGTAAAAACATAACAAAAACTTTCGGATATTGCGCTTCGATAGTCACGCTACAATTATATGCTATTGATATAACAAGTCGAAGGAACTGAACTGAAAAGTAAAACGGAGAGTAAACTCCAGCTAAAAAATGAATATTAATTATATGTGTGCTAAATGGCTGCAACACTGTCCACAAAGAAATTCTAGTCTGTTATAACCTCCGCCCATCATAATTTTAAAGAAGTACGAGAAAGTGGAAAAGTTGAGTATCTATAATTAAAGTCATATTCCAGTTCTTTAATTGTAGTAAGTCTAAATTGTTCTGTTGCAAAAGCTATAAACTATTGCAAGATGTTTCGTGCCATTATCTTATTGATAAATGAATTCTTTGTGGTATCAATTGTTTGTAACATACACGCACAACTGCGCATAAACCCCTTTGTCGATAAAGGAAACAATGAGATCATTTATCTTTCAGCGTCTAGACGGCCTTGAATACTTTTCTGTTAAAAATAAAATCTTTCAAGGAATCATCACTCGCAGCTGAGCACCTCGAGAGCGTCGAATCAGTGTAACTGTGATTCCAGGATAAACTCACACCCATCCAAGATAAGCATATTTGCATCGCTCAGCGATACAAAGAGACTATCATAGATGAGAGTGAAAACAGTGCATTTGAGCTACATTTTTTCAGAACTAGGTAATTAAAGCTAACAATTTCAAATCACAAAACTGCTTCAGGACAATCAATCTGCACCAAATCACTCAAGAATACACCTTAACCACACCAATACACACCCGGAATCACTTATACTTCTCCGGCTTTATCGAACTTACGGCCTCGATGTACATTGACCACTAGCCTGCAATTAAACCACACCCGCGTCAGCACATTAAGCAAATATGCAAAAAGCAGTCTTTATCACATCTGATAAAATATCTCAGTCGTTCAAGTAAATGTGATTTCGAAAGTCAGTGTGTGTTCCGTTGTAATGTAATCGTGGAAACGAAACACAATTCTGCATAAGAACTCATTAGTGGGAGTAATAACATAACGAAAAGTTTCACATATTGTGCTTCGATAGTCACAGTACACTTATCTGTTATTAATATGACAAAGCGAAGAAACTAAACTGAAAAGTTAAGCGAAAGAGAAAACTCTAGCAAAAATACAATATCAATTATCTATGTGCTAAATGGCTGCAATACTAATTTTACAAAGAAATTCTAGTTTTTGTAACATAGATAAGAGTGAAAACAGTGCATTTGAGCAATATTTTTCCAGACCTAGGTAATTATAGCTAACAACTTCAAACTACAAAACTGCTTCAGGATAATCAATTTGCACTAAACTACTCAACATTACACCAACCAAACCAATTCACATCCAGACTTATACACACTACACCGACTTAATCGAACTAATGGCCTACATGTACATTGACCATATTAGTCTACATTGAATAAGTCAACCACACCCACGTCAGTACATTAAGCAAGTAGGTAAAATAGCAGTGTTTATAACATGCGATAGAATATATCATTCATCCAATAAAAGTGATTTCGAAAGTCAGAGTGTGTTCCATTGTAATGTAGTCGTGGAAACGAAACACAATTCAGCACAAAGAACTCATGAGAGGGAGTAACTCTAAAGACTCTAGCTTAAAAAATTAATATCATTCAACGTATGCTAAATGGCTGCAACACAGTCTACTAAGAAATTCTAGTTTGTGTTTTAATCTCCGCTCATCATAATTTTTAAGGAGTACGAGAAAGTGGAAAAATTTAACATCTATAATTTTAAGTCTTTTTCCACTTCTTTAACTGTATCAGGTCTATTTTTTTCTGTTGCAAGAGCTATAAAGTCTGAATTGCAAGAATTGTTTCGTGCCATCATCCTATTGATAAAAGAAGCCTTTGTGGTGTTAATGGTTTCTAACATAAACATACACGCATAGCTGCTTATGAACCTCTTTGTCGATAAAGGAAACAATGAGATCATTTATCTTTCAGCGTTTAGACGGCCTTGAATACTTTTCTGTAAAGAGAACAAACTTTCGGGAAATCATCACCCGCAGCTGAGCACCTTGAGAGCGTCCAATCAGTCTAACTGTAATTCCAGGATAAACTCGCACCCATCAAAGGTAAGCAAAGTTGCACCGCTTAGCATTACAAAGAAAATATTATTAGTGGGAGTGAAAACAATGCATTTGAGCTACAGTTTTTGAGACCTAGGTAATTATAGCTAACTACTTCAAACTACAGAACTGCTCCAGGTTAATCAAGTTGCATTCAACTACTAAACATTACACCCACCAAACCAATTCACACTCGAAATTACGCAAACTACACGAAATTACGGCCTACACGTACATTGACCATATTAGTCTAGAATAGATAAGTCAACCACACCTTAATCTCTAAAATTCAGCGACGACATTGACTACAACTTAATAAAACAACCACGGATAAAACACCAAAGTACATCGGCACTAAGAGCCAACCTACTTCAGTTACAGCAATTCCTACGTTCCATCACAATTTAAATTAAATACTTTAAAATGTTGTGATGTTCTCTGTAGCTCTCATTGGTCTCACAATTTGCAATTGTCAGTTACGAAAACAATTTTATGCCAAATACACGAGATGATCAAATTTTACTGTCAGTGCAAATTACATGATCCCATGATTCTGAGAATTCTATTTCATCTAAGACTGATTGAATGCGATCACACAGACTTGAATACGATTTACTTAGTTATAAGTCATTATGAACCAAATCCTAGTCCGTTAATAGTTAAGGAACTAATTATCATAGCGTAGATATTCACAATAAGTTTACCTAATTATTGTGCCTAATTATAAGAGAAAGGTAATACTTTTCTGAGACTTAAACTGTTATAATGTCTTGCTAGCTGGTAATTGAAAGCAATTCGTAATTTGCCAATCAAAAAAATGACTCTTTAATTGTCCTGCGTAGGATTTTTCAAGTTGCTGGCTGGGAAAATAATTATTTTCATTCAGATTGGCTTGCTGTGAAGACAAGCGCAGCCTTTTTTTTTCTCTTTTCCCACGAAGATTAATTGTGAACCAAATATCACACAATGTTTTTTTTAATACAATAAACTTTGCAATTGACTTCGTCAATAATCGATCATGATCGGTCTTAAGTGCCGCTCTTGCTAAGAGCGGTCCTCTCGACCTCCCGTCGGAAAAATATTTTCTTTTAATTTTTGCCCATGAAAAGGATTTAGGACATATGTTTCAGAAATAGTTTAGTTGTTCTCCAATTTTTTTTTTTGCCTCGCCACCAGCCAAAAATGATTTTTGGCCGGACCACTCCAGCGATCAAAAGTGTAAATTTCACCGATTTTGTCCAGCGCGCAGCGACTGCAATAATATAGCTCATAGAATTCTATCTTGCTACCAGTTACAAGATGTATTCAGTTAGTTCACAGACAAAATATGGAAACTTTACCGGAAACGTTTTTTATACCAGAGTGATCAGAAGAGACCCTTCTCTTCGACCTTAATTTGCATATCAAAAATTCACTAGTTTGTTCCAAAGAATTCTCAAAATGCAGGCGTTAATCGGGCTGAAAAAGCATATCAGTGCATAGTTTATACACCAATGAGGTCACGGATAGCCTCAAACCCGCAGGTATATCTCCAGCTTCCATCCACCAACATCTTAAAAACAACGCAAATCCATGTGTTTGCTCAATTGCGCTCGTGTAAAAAAACATTTGCATAATTCTCAAAATTGACCAAGATCTACTTTTGACCGTTCAAACTTCGTTCGTTTATCTTCTACGTCGAGGATTTTAAGTTTTCATAACAACTGAATGGAGAATAGATGCCGAGTTGTCCTAAAACGTTGCGTAAAAGTGATCGGTCGTAACACTGAGCGCTTGGCGTGACTTAAAAAGTAAACAAAGGTGATCGGAAGGCCTTCTCAATAATTTACGTTGAAATATCAGATTATGAACTACGCACAGTGTGGAGATGATCAAAATCAAAGAATAAAATTCGGCACTCTGGTCATAATAGACATATCGCGTTGCTTCAAAGGACACACAAACAAGTTAAAATACGTTACAGTGTTTATATTACAAAACAACACGTATACGCTCTGAGAGAATTCTTGCAGTTTCTCCCGAGATTTAACACACGGAACCCGATGAACTAGCCCTCCTTTCAACAAGTTTGTTACCATCATTAATGATGTTACACTGTTATGGACCACCACGGTTTTGAGCGACAAACTCGACATTTCCCTACGACCATCAAAATCAACTGGACAAACCCAAAGTCAACTGGACAAACCCAAAGTCAACTGGACAAACCCAAAAACCAACTGGACAAGCTTTTTTGGCTTTTTAACTGAATCTGATTGATGTTACCACCCTTTAAATTAGTTACAACTGAGTATAGATTGATTGCGCAAATTTTTCCCCTTGTCATATGACCTGTTTCGCGGGTTCTACAAATTGGCATTAAAATTAGTTAATGTAACGAATTAGAATCGAAAGTTATTAAAATGGACTGAAGAATTTTACATTTTAATGATAATTTTATCCTTTAAATGATAAAGATTGTAGTGCAAAGATTGTAGTGGCTGCGGCTATTTCAGCCCTGATGCCGGTGCCACAGCGGATTTGGATCCTCGGTCCAAATGCGCAAGCGGATATGGACACCCCCCCCCTCCCCCCTCGCAGATTTGGACCCCCTACCAAACTTTCTTTTTAAGCATCTAGCGGTGTTCGACTATCGCGGAAAAGGTTCAAAAACGACCTCTTTCCAGACATAAAGCTAAATTCTTGCCCATTTTCCCTTGGTCAAAAGAAACATCCGATGGGATGCCAGTTCGTATGCATTAACGACATGCGTTTTTTGAATTAAAAACACACTTTAGTAAGCACTGGAACGTAAAGTATCATCCATTATTACTAGAACGTTAAGGATGATGTTTTCACTCAGTTTTGTTGGGGGGTCCAAATCCGCGGAGGGGGGGGGGGGGTCCATATCCGCTGGGACACCGGGACGACGCATCGAGTCATTCGAAGCATTACCAGTTATCCAGCGAAATCCTCGGGTGCAAGTTTATTTTGTTTCGTTCCGGTCATTTTGACTTTGATGTGGAAAAAATATAACAGTTATTGGTATGTTCTAATCATCCGAACACTTTACGAAACATTGGAAATACGGTGGAAGTACTTGTTGACACCCACAGCACAAGGGAAAATGTGAGGCAGTGAAAGAAAGCTAGACTGACAGGAGATGTTTTCCAAGTTTTCGAAATTAAAGTTGTAGTCGGATCACATGAGTAACATATTTGCATTTTCTCGAGAGTTAAGGCTATTATTTAACTAAAAATTGATTCATAAGTGCCTATCTGGGCTATTTGCATTGGCAGACAAAACCAGAATTCTCCTGACAAAATCAAAGGACAAATTGAGTCATGAAAATTTTTGCATCTGCTTAAAATTTCAAAGTGTGTTTCAATGTCGTCAGCGCTTGATCTGCTCATGAGACCAGCCGGCATAGTTTGCCAGAGGACTCAAACTCCGATTTCCAGGATTCATCGTGCGTCGTTTCTAAGTTTTAAAATCCACGAGTTTCGCAACAAAAGAACGTTAATGCCTTCCTGGTAAATTTCAGTCAGCTCAATAACAAGCTAGTGGCAGCTTTTACGAAAAATGGCGTTAAACACTCAGTCTACTTTCACTGCCTCACATTTTCCTTTTTACTCTGGATGTTAAAAAATACTTTTACTGCATTTCCAGTGTCTTCCCAGGTGTTCCGATGTTTAGAACATACCAATAACTGTTAGAAATAAGAGAGATTGTAAGTTTTGAGCTCGGTAAAGATGTAGAGAAAGGTGTTTTTTCTGTCTTTGTCACTAGCGTGCGAAAAAGAAAAACTTCCCAGTCCCTATAAGGAATCGAACCTCCGACCTTCGGATTCCGCGTTCCGATGCTCTAACCACTGAACCACAGAGGCTCGTGAAGTTTATATGATACTGAAGTAAGTGAAGGCCAAAATGAAAAGATGACTGACGAGGAACGAGGAACAGAGGATTTGAGCCGTGCACTCCTAGGATTGGGAATATTTGAACCCAATTATTCTGAAGTTTTAACACGCGCTCTAATGGAGATACATAGAGTAAAACGTATATATAGGGAACGTAAAGAGAACGTAGAGAGTACAATGTACCATCATGTTATCAACAAAGGAGTCAATAATCTTTGCAAAGATATAATTAAGAAGTTTTTCGAAAGGTTTGGGGACAAAGAAAATCATTTCACGGGGGGAATTAATTATGAATCGCTAAGACGTAGTAATATCATTGACCAAGATGGTCTCCCACAAGGCTTTTTGCGTCTGTGCGATATCCCTCCTAGTATTAAGGAAAAAATTTACGACATGAAAGTGAAAGAACCGGTAGGTAGGGAGAAATATACGAACAAAAACGCTCGAGAATTTGGTTGCGCCAAAATAGCATTGTTAGCTTGTGTTCATTGTGTAATGCTAGATATCCATGAAAACCTCGTAAAAAAAAAAAAGAGGCCTGCGAGATTTTTTGCTAAATTAAAAAAGCTGAGAGAGATAATTACTGATTGCCTAATTGAAAAGAGTGTGTACGTAGACTCTGAAGCTAAGCCATGGTGGGATGAAGAATATCCAAGATCTTCCTTGATTTTCGACGCGTGTAAAATATCAGTTACGCATTTTCTAGAAAACATAGCAACTAATAGAGAATTTGTGACTCTTTGGGGACATTGGGTATATGGTACCGTCAAAATGATATAGGATTTAGTATTAGATACTAACTCGAAATATCAAGACGAATTTTTCCAATTCATATTATAGCTGCTTATGAGAATATGTGCAAATATTTATTGCATGTTCTGCGTTCTGGAACTGCAGGTTAAATGAGTTCATGGCGGTGTTGTTAAAGATGTTCTAAACAAGGTTATGTTGCTCTACCATGTTAAATCCTGGAGGGCTTTAACTTTCTTTCATAGAAAATAACTTCTTTACCCTGGCTATTGGTAAAATAATAGAATGCAAAATGTTGTTTCACAGGAATGCAAATATAATTGCTGTTTTTTCTGAAATACATGCTTCTTTTATGTCTCTCCGTAACCTCAAATCTGGCCTTACCAATCCGTCCTTTGCAACAGTATTATATCATTAAAAAAAAGAACTAGACCCCTCTATAACTGATCGAAAGAATGATATGTAATATGCAGTCATTATTTTCAGTTTTCCTCTTTTTTTATTTCACCTTGGTTTAAACTTACCCGCCCTTAACTAAGGCTTATGTAGCAGACTATCAATGTCAGATGCATTGTGCTCTAGCAGGAAAAAACAGTACAAAAAAATGGAACAGTCCTAACATTTTGCATGAAAGTCATGATTCACTGCAGCTTCGTTTCAGACTCGGAAGAAAGAAAAGGGAAAAATAGTAAAACCCAGACGAAAAACTACCTCTCCAGAAAAAACAAACTGTTTAAATTCGCTTGCTACCTTTCTTTGATTGTCAGTTCAGTTGTTTGCAACCTTATTTGCGTTAACCTCTACCATGACCCAGTCATTGACCGCACAATTATGTTTCAAGATAATTTATTTTTTTAAGACTTCCTAGTGCTTGTTTCGCAACAGTCACATATATGAGCGACAAACCGTGGGGTGGAAGTGGAGGAAATAAGAATCCTGATAAATAGTCTGTACGTCATTTGTCAAATATTTGCCTTTCATGTGTTACCCCAATTTCTAACAGGTTCAATTGTTTCAAAGCCGCACTCCCTAAAAAGCTTCGCAACCTCATGGCCACTAGCGCTGAAGAAGAACAGGAAGGATTCTGGGAGGAATTAGAGAAGCTGTTTGACCGCCAAATTCCAATCACAAATGAAGTGAGATATGCCTTAGACACTGTTTTTAAATGTTTGGATGTCTTTGACCCTAAGAAAAGAGAAGAAGTAATCGACGCCGCAGAGCACATAGCTTACGAGATAGTCATTGCTGCATTTCGAGGTGAAGATGCGGAGAAGGTTCAGAAAGAGGTAATAAAGAAGATGACTGAGGAAGATAAGAAGCAAGTAGCAAAGGAAGGATCACAAATGTCACAAATGTCACCAAGAGTAGCCACTAAGCATAGAGAAAGAGGAGATGTTATCACACCTGGTAATTTTTTGGAAATGTTTGAAGGGGTCAAAAAGCTGCCTAAAAAATATGAGCAAAAAGAGGCACCAAAAGATGAAGGAGAGAAAGTTCACTATCTCATCTACGGGAAGATTTATCGAGATATACTAGAAAAAATTATCGAGGGACTTAAGGAATACTTTCCCCCTAAAACTAAGTTCGAAGATCTTTTGAAGAAGCCATTCGAGAAAATTAATTCTAAATACTCGGTGGATACCGAAACGCTTGAGTTTTATGGCTTGCGGATTGACGAAACGCTTGTGATGACGATGCCCAAAACATTGAGTGTAACTTACTCAGACAAGTTTAAGATAGCCAGAGAAGAACTAATAACAAAAGCGGCGGGAATTGCGCGAACTATTTTTGAAAGGCGTCGGGATGACCCGGGCATAGTAGACCCGATTATACCTAGAGACGAGATGAAGGAACTGACCGAAAAAATTGATCTGATCAATTACCCAACTTCTTATAGAAAGGATCTTGGCTTGTTCGTAGACTATAAGGCTTACAAAGAGTGGAAAAAATGTCAGAGTAGTCATGAAGTGCGATTATTCAATGATTATGTCGAAGAAGTTAGAGAAAAACTCTATGAACTACGAGATCTCGTGAAACGTTGGGGAAATTGGGCCTACGAAGTTTCCGAACAGCTTAAATCAAAAGGGTCCCCGTAGCAATGAAAATCAACCCCCACTTCTCGGACTTTGTAACTATTGCTATGTTATGTTTCAATTCACTTTACGGCACACCTTTTGATCTCTAGGTATGCACTTATTTTATATCAGTTTATAACAGAAAAAAACTTCTCAAGGTCAGTGATTGCTACTGTGTTCAGTGTTCTCACCTCATTCTGATGTCAAAGATACACTCTCGTTGTTGTATTGAATTCGTTTTATGAACTTGAAACCTATTTATAGTCATTTAACTCTCAGTCAACGCCAACCAATAATGAGGTTTAACCGTCAATGACCCGTTTAAATCAACGCCGAAAATGTGAAATGTGTTTTTGCTGAATGAGAACTCGATTAAAAAAAACAAAACTTTCGTTACGGTCATCTGTGATCTATACGTGAACAGACATATACCGAAATAAACTACCTATTGACTGAGCTTAAGGCCATTTAGTATAGTCTTACTGGTGATGATTAAAACAAATCTAGAATTTTACAAATACAATATTTTTAGGGCCATTTAATGCTGCCACTGCGTGGTTGCTTTAATTCTGAGAGTTCCCATGAACGTACTTAGTATTAATTATACATTTATAGACTTTTTTTGATTGAAGACAAAGTGGCAAAGGCCTGAACTGTTAGGTTTTTCACTGAGTTATATCCACACGGAATATTTCAAACAAGGACGTTGTGAAAACTCTGTTGTTTTCCAGCTAAATCGCTGATCGTTTATCTTGTGCAGAAGTATATTCTGATCCAGAGACAATAAACATAATCTTGATTCTGATAAAATTTTGTTAACATTTTTCACTCGTAGTTTTTTTGTACATAATAGGCGTAGTTCTCAAGTGTGTTTTCCACGCGCACCATATACAACCGATTTATGAAATAAATTGTTAAAAGTTAACTCACAAAGTTTCAGTTCTTTATGGCAACGGCAGATAGCTTATCCTACTTGAAGAAAAGCGAGTGAGTGTCGAGAGGATTCGGGACTGCAGAGTTGGTTTGGAACTTCGTTCTTTGATTGGCGCTGCAAACTCCCGCCACCCTATCAGCCAATCAGAAGCGTACCTGCAACCAATCATGACTCGGCAACTTATGATTTCTCTCGTTTCCCACCGTTTTTCTTCGGTTTCTCATTGGCTCATTGTGATTTTCCCATGCTTCTGATTGGCCACTTTGATTACTTTGGTTTGGTTTTACGACACTAAAACCAAAAACTCCCTCAGTGTGGTTACGGGAGTTTCCAATTGCTATGTTGATTCCCTGCAGCGCTGAACCACAAGATTGCAAGTGTACAATAAGGGGTTTTGCAGCTCTCTTAAAGCAGGTATCAGCAGAAGTTATATCACTTCCCCTCGTTGATGTTTTCTTTTCGCTCCATTCAGTGTCCAACACAAGCATCTTGTTGCAATTGAATGACTAACTGAATAAGTTAGGAATTAGTTATATTTTGTCCTATCAATGATAAACAAATGAAGCGTTCATGATCAGCTATGATTTATTTAGCATCCGCTCGTCAAAATATGATTTATTCGTTTACCTGCGATCAGATTCTTTTATAGAAATGAAGAACCTACCAATCAATCAATCAATCAATCAATCAATCAAATCAATCAATTTATTTAACGTGGTCAGAACGCTTAGCCAAAAGCTAGTTTACAGGTACGCCACGAAATAAAAAGAGAAAAGGAAATTATAAAGCCTTATGAAGGTATATAAATTTAAATAAATTAAGATTAAGAACTAGCTAATATTAAAATATAAGAATTTAACAATGTAGTCACCAAGTAAAATGTATAAAAATGTATAAAAGTGTATAAAATGTAATCATTAAAAACAGTAAATATAATCAAGGATAGATCCTCACCGCACTAGAGTCCTGTGAGATCTAATGTTAAGTAATTTTTAAAAGTAGTAAATGTTTGTATCTTTCGAGACTCGTCCGGTAAAGCGTTCCATAATTTCGATGCAGCATATCTCCATGATCTTAACCCGAAGGTTGTTGATTTTACTTTTGGGAGGTCCAGTATTGTGGTGCCCCTAAGGTTATAAGTGGAGCACCTTACTGTTATAAGATCACGTAAGCTTTTTGGACCTGCATCACTGGCTAATATCTTAAAGACAGTGGACAATATTTTCGCTAATCGCTGTTCACGAAGACTTGAGAGACTGATACGCTTACAAAGTTCCTCATAAGGCGAGGACTTATCTCTAAAAACAAAACGGAGCGCACGTTTGTTCACCAACTCTAACTTGTCAGCTGACTTTTTATTACAGAAGCGCCACGTTTCGGAGCAGTAATTAAAGTGTGGTAAAATGAAAGCTTTATAAAGATCCCTTCTAGTCTCAAAAGACAACATTTTCTGCATCCTTTTTAATACGGCGACTTGTTGACTGACTTTTCTACATATTTTAGCAATGTGCTTTTCAAAATTTAAGTTATCATCGATTGTCACGCCAAGAAGTTCCATTGTGTTGGATATGGGAAGTTGTGACTCCTCACACTTAAACACTGGTTCATCAGTTCCTTTTTTTGTTTTCCCAACACCATAGCCTGGTATTTTGAACTGTTCCTTTTCATACCATTACGCACAAACCATATATCAGCACTAATAAGATCATCGTTGATTGTTTCTTCAACTTTGGAGAGTTGATTGTCGGCGTAAAAGATTTGAATGTCATCAGCTTAAGTGGACAGAGTGCACTTCTTGATGACATATGAAAGATCATTCATGAAGATGTTGAATAATAAAGGGCCGAGGATGGATCCCTGTTGTACACCATTGCATATAGGTTGCCAATTGGAAAGCGTATCCCCCAGTCTCACCCTTTGGAATCGATTGGATAAATAATCTTTTATCAGGGAGGTTGTTGCTTCATCTGCTCAATATTCTTTTAATTTCAAAACAATCAGTTCATGAGGTAAGGTGTCGAAAGCCTTGGACAAGTCCACGGAGACCAGACCGATCAATTTTTTTTGTTATCAATTTCTTTTTTCCATTGTTCGGTTAGACTAAGAAGTGCTGAGTCGCAGCCGTGATATTTCCTATAAGCAAACACATATTTGTGATAAATATCTTCAAAATACGGGCTTATTCGGCAATGAACAATTTTTTCGAAAACCTTCGATGTAGCTGGCAGAATCGTTATCGGCCGATAGTTAGTTTTTAATAGGCTGCAGTCTTTTTTGAGAATTGGAGTGACCTCGCCAAGTTTCCACTGTTGTGGTATCTTAGTTGAAGTTAAAACATGATTTATCAGTGTACTAAGAGGGAAGCATAAGACATCCATCGATTCTTTAACTGCTAGTGGAGGGATCCCACCACATCCAGAAGCCTTGTTTGGAGCAAGTTTCCTCATTACTTCGTAAACTTCTGTTGGATTAGTGTTGCTTAGCGACACATTCGGCCTGCTTATTAAGCTATTTGATATGTGCGATAAATCTACTGGATAGCCGTTTTGATTTTGTTCTTTGGCACTTTGAGTACAGCTTGTGAAGAAATTATTTAATGTCTCGGTCACCTCTTGAGGATTCCTGATGATTTTGTCACCCTCCTTTAATGTTATTCCGCTATTGTCTACATTCTATCGGGAATTAACATAAGGCTTGATGGCACGCCAAAACTTCTTTTGATCTGCATATTTTTTCGAACACAGCTTCTCAAAATGTCTACGTATAGATTTTCTTCTCATGCTAACTACTTTGTTGCGCACTATACGGTAGCTCTCCCAATCCCACTGATTACGTGATCTATTAAATTTTTTCTTAAGCCGTTTTCGTTCCACCATTTCTCTCCGAATTTCAGGAGTGATAAACTTCGATTCTACTGAAGATCGTCGTTTGAAATATCGCATTGGTCCATGGTCATCTAACACCTGGTTATATAACGTCTCCCAGCGCCAGTAAACATCGTCTATATCATCAAAAACGTATGCAGCATGGAAAGGAACTCGACTGAGATCTTTCTGAAAATCATCTCGGTTAAAGATCTTGATGGGCACATTTGAAAGAATGACGTCCAGGCAAGAAGCTCTAGTTGTTGAAATTCTTGTCGGTTCTTTAATTTATGTGTCGAGGTCATAGATATCGCAAATATCCAAAAGGCATTTGCCCTGGTTATTATTCATAAACGGATGAATTATGTCACAATTTAGATCACCAAGACAAATCACGTTTTCTCAGAGAGATATCACTTGATCCAGGACTGTAGTCAATTCAGTTCTGAAAGTAGCATTGTTAACAGAAGGAGGCTTGTAGGCACTGACTAAAGCAAAGCGTCTTTGTCCGATGTGTAGATCGAATAAGAGTGATTTCACTGATGTTGTAATGCCTTTCTTACATGTTGCGGCGATGTTATCGCGAATAAAGACGGCAAGACCGCCACCACCTTTCGTCCTGTCACGGCGAAATAACTTGTACCCGTTGACATAAAATTGAGAGTTAGGAAAGGATCGATCGATCTTAGTTTCCTGTATGGATAGAATGTCGAAGGCTCTGTTCGTTAGCCACTCCTTGATCTCCTCAAATTTGCTTGGTAAACTGTTTGCATTTAGGTTTGCTATAATGCATTCCTTGCGATTTTCGTTTCTAATTAACTTCATGTCCGAAGGTTGTGAACTAAGGTCCAGCTCAGTGTCGCTCGCGCTTTCATACATGGAACTATTCAAGGTGGAAAAGAATGAATCGCTAAACTTCGGCAAGGCACAGAAAGAGCATATCCAGTCGACAGATGGATTATGCATGCGACCAGGTGTTGCACTCAGAACATAAAATGGCGTCTTGATTGCTTCTTACGGATTTAGAACATTCACCACAAGGATATTTCGTAGGCTTCCTTCTCGGACCAGGGTTAGGTCAAACATCTCCAGAAATCAACAATCTTTGCGCTTGAAATGTACCTACACCAGTAGCAGTGTATAATAATCTTCCTCCATTAAAACGCCTTGATGCGAGCTTGAAAGGTAGTTTGTAGTAAGCACTTGACGTTGTTAAGTGGAGTGAAATAACCAGTCGCGTACAGCGTTCGGGATGCATAAAACTGCAGTTTGATGACTCACGAAATTCTCGTAGAAGTACGACAAGGAATAAAAGACACAATAATGTGCCGCCCATACGGACGTGTCTGACCGCCATGATGACCTGAATACAAATGTGAAAATTTGCCTCGCTAGAATTGTTTGGATTTGTAGCTCAATTGTTAGTGGCGCTTACCTAGTATTTCGGATGCACAAGTTTGGAGCCTTTCCCGGCTCGAGCTTTTCCAATTTAAGCTCTATGCAAGGCTTTTATCTTCATTCAAGCAAGATTTTTTAGGGTACCTATCTGTTCCGCGAGTTTGAACTTATCGGGCGTCACAGTGTAAACTCGAATGAACCTACCCAGCTTACACAAACGACGGAGCTGTGCGTGATGTGATGATAAATGTGCCACTAAACGGCAGACCTAGTTTTCATTTATATGCAGTAAAAGGTTACGCCCCCAAGAGGTTTTGTGCCCAATTGAGATCATGATGGGTCGCGCCCAGTCCTATACGAGCACCATTATCTAGAGGTTATCTAGAGATTTTGCCGAAATCTTGAGGTACTGCAGTTTGAACTAATACCATTTGCATTACTTTTAGTACACATTCGAACAGTGGTTAAGCGGTTAATCCCGATGAAAACTGCGCAAAAGTTGTTCAATGTTTACAAAAAAACATTTTTTTTCTTTCCACGCATAGGGAAGGAAATTTGATCTTTCTACTCAACGAAGCAGACACATTTTGTGACTGTCTGGTTGCGGACCCATCTTGCCTTCTTTCGTTTCCGTAAATAACAAACCCTACCTCGTTTCAGAGTCAGTGGGAGTACATCAGTCAGTAATCGCATAGCACTCGAAATTCTTAAGTTTCAATGTCCAGAGTTCCGCATTGGTTATTCTGTCAATCAAAGCTTTCAGTCTAAGACTCTAACTCAACCAAAACAATTAATTGCTTGGGCTTAGACAACTATGGTAAGATTGGCAACTTCGCTGATTTAGTCAACCTCCTAATTATCGGTATGAAACGCTCACTGTGGCTTGTCCTCGAATTACATGCTCGTCCTCAAGCCTCAAGGAGTGACGAGCATCTAATTTCTCCCTACCATCCATGAGTCAGTGATTGAGGTCATGAGAAAATAGGAAATAATCATCAACTTAAGGCAGTTCTAAATTGTTAAACAAATTCTCCTCGTTAGTAGCTCAGGAAAAATAAAGAAGATGGTATGGAGAATATCCATACTGATGTAAAGGCGTAAAGGGGGAAAGAGTTCAACTTTCAAACAAGTCTGTTTTGTTTTGTTTATTTGACAGTGGTGTAGATGGTGGATGCACTGTCGCTTAAAACCATCTGAGTATATCGAAAACGTGTCATTCTTAAAGTTTGTAGAATGCTCGATAGTAAGACTGATAATACTAATAATGATGACGATTTTAGATATAAGAAATTCATATATTTGCACTGCGGTGAAGAAACGAATTTAAGAGATCCTTGCAGTTCATTATTCACTACTTGGATGGTTTATTTGGACCCAACATATTGACCAGCTCCCAGTTGGCTTAATAGCTCAGTTGGTAGAGCGCTGCACCGGTGTCGCAAAGGTCATGGGTTCAAATCCCGACAAGGCCTGAATTTTTTTCCAGGTCCTATTTTCAACTACTAGTTCAGTAGTGTTCTTAGCTGCGAGGATCTCTTAAATTCGTTTCTTCACCGCAACGCAAATATATGAATTTCAAATATCTAAAATCATTATTCATCACTTGGATAGTTTATCTGGACCCAACATATTGACCAGCTCCCAGTTGGCTTGTTAGCTCAGTTAGTAGAGCGCTGCACCGGTATCGCAGAGGTCATGGGTTCAAATCCCGCACGGACCTGAATGTTTTCCAAGTCCTATTTTCAACTACTAGTTCAGTAGTGTTCCTAGCGGCGAGGATCTCTTAAATTTGTAACAATAGTGATCTTAATAATAATATCATTTAACAGGCCCTACGCCTTAGCGCTTATCCTGGGAAATTATCCAAGAAAACCACAACGCTTAAAAAAAACCGTTGTGTTTTTTATTACTTCATTGTTTCATAACTTATCTAATATTCTTACATTCACCAAAATATTTCTCCAGTGTTTCGTTTTCTTTCAATTTCTAGAATACATTATTCAATACCATTTGTCAATGACTAAAATGGCTTCTTGCTAACTACATGGGAAATAATCAAATCTGCTCATCACTGCAAACTGCATGATCCTAAGAACGAAAATATAGGTAATATTTCAACGGAATAAACGTGGCTGTGATGAACAGAAGCATTACCACAAGTATGGGGAACACGTCCACGTCCTCAATTAAAAAAAAAAAAAAAGGAAAAAAAAAAAGCAGTTTCTATCTTAAGAAAGATGGTCGTTGGCTGAAACCTTGTGACCCTTTAGGTGAATCGAAAACAGATTAAGCATTAATAAGCACGCAGTGTTTTTAACGAATAACTGTGAATATTTCTCATTGCTGATAGTTCAGTTAATTATCGAGTAATAGAGCAGTTTTCAATTGATTGTCTTAAGGCCAAGACCAAGGTAATCACCACAGCTAATCAAAACAAAGCTTTGAGTCATCAAAATTAAAACAAGCACACTTCCACTTTCGTGGGAAAACGCGGGCGACCAAGTGATGTTGGCTTTCGTTTGGCATCTGATTGGTTAAGAGCATGGCGCAAATTTTCTAGACCAATCACAGACCGAAGCAAAGCAAAACAAAGGCAGTCCCGCAAAACTTTCAACATTCGATTGAAAATTACTCAATGATGTCAAGCTCAATACTCAAATCTTTGACATCTTCAAAGATAAAGAGGTAAAAATCAAGCGTGGGACAAACTAACCCTTACAACTAAGATAAAGAGAGATCACTTAACAAGCGCTACATTCTACATCAAACATTGAACAAAGAAATCGATCAGACGAACTTTACAAAAGAAGAATCTGGGGGCTTAAAATGATTTCGTCCCGATAAAAACCAAAGACCCACTTTTCAGCTGGATTCCTTTCCCTACAATTACTGTAATCAATGGGAACGAGGAATGACAAGTTTTTTTTCACTTGCACATTAAAAAGAAACAAAAAAAAAATCATAAATAAGATAAAAGTTCACGTATCAAATCAATACTTTAAACAATTATCATTATCATTTCTGTGTTAGAGACGACTTCTTTATCTCCTAAAAATACATATTTACACCACCATTACAATTCAACTTCTTGTTTTAATTTTTTTGGAAAAGTATTTGTCTTGGATTCAAAGTTCTTCCCGATTCTTAACAAACTGATTAGTAAGATTTTATAAAAGAATCCCTCGAAACAAACCTAGCCTAACCCACCCCACCCCAGCCCATGTAGTGCAATCCTTACCCACCCTCACGAATAAATTTGACCCCACAGCTCTCCCACCCTTTCCCGACTGATAACACGTTTTGATCAATCTTAGTCTAACAATATCGAAAAATTGGCATTTCTACCAAAACCTCCCCACCGCGGGGCATGCAGATAATACGCCTTGTCGCCATAGGATCATAATTTTTTCAAGGTAAGATCTTTTCCCTCCCACCAGACCTTCTCCACCCACCCTCCCTTGCTTCCCTTAACCCCCCCTCCCTCTTATCAAAAGAAAATTTCCCCTTGACGTAGATTGCGTAATTCGCGCCCTTTCAAAGGTTTAGCTCGCTATTTTTTCTTGCTATGTGCAGGGGTTTCATATTTCCCGCTCTTGAAAAAGTTGTGAAATTTCCCGTTCTTCACGCTGAATTGCAAAAGTCAATACCAGTTGCTGTACAAGATCCCTCTTTTGATAAGACCTTAACAATTTTCCAATTTTTAAAACCGCTTGCTTTCCTCAGCCATGGCATCCACTCTTTCCCTCTCACCCACTATCCTCGGTTATAAGCCAGGAGGGCCTCAGTCTTCGTTAGAAGAGAGGAACTACCCTCATTTAACAATATAACGAGATACTTACAGCTAGCCTTAATGAATTCTTGATAATGTGAACTAGGAAACAGAGGATCTTCTGAACTAAACCCGGAGTAAACCAGCCACGGCGTTGATATCTTTTCAATGATTCAGACCTGCTAACGGATCACGACCTACCAAAAAAAAAAAAAAAACCGCGAATTTCAGCCGCAACGCGATAAATGTACAGAGAAACAAAACGTTCCCTAACTTTCAAGGCAGTTACCATTTTCAAAAAGTTGTTTCATGTCGTTTATTTCCGTTGTGGATCCCGATAACCGAAATATTCCTTGATGGTCCAGCCCTACGAACACAATAAAATAAATAAAAACTGTTATGTTATGAGAGCATACTTCCCAGGGCAGCAGACATAAACTAAATTAAGGGATTTTTAAAATCCTTCGAGGCCCCAGAATCGTCATTCTCTCTGACGAAGGGTTACCGCTCAAGACGTCAGCTAAAAGGGACTTTAAGAAAACCACGACGGCAACGACAACGTCACTAAACAAAAAGTTTAATGAGAAGAACAATAGCTGTGCACGTGCGTTATAAATCTTTGTAAATTTCTTTGCGTCCTCTGCAAAACAACAACGTGAAATGACAAACCTGTGTTCCATATTCAGTTTCGAGATAGTTTTGACAGTGAGAAACAAACTAAATGACTTTATAATAAAGTTCGGATATAACGCGCGCTGTCATTGGTTGAAAGAGCGTGCTCTATGAGAGTATAGAGCATAGAACTGAGCTAAAGCTGTCACGCCATCTGCCAATTCGTAACATGGCGGACCAATTCCCTAATTGTTCACTCGGGTTTCTTTTCGAGCTAGACGTCCTCTACGACCTAGAAAACGAAAGAGAAAACGAGCTGTTAGCGTCGATAGATTTTGAGGATATTGTCAATAATAGTGGGACCTACCCGTTATGTGAAAGTGAGGTTTCCGACGAAGTTAGTTATGAAAACAGTGAGCGACGCGACAACATTAACAAGCAAAGATTTAAAAACATGTCAAGTGATGCAATTGATGACATAATAACAAAGGCTGAAACAAAGAAAACCAAAGAATCCACTAAATGGGCACTCCGAGTTTTTGAAGGTGAGTTTTTTATTGTAAAAATGTAATAAATACAATATGAAAACCTCGAAAAAGGTGTGCGCTATTTGCTAAAAAATTTTCGCAAAAACGATTAAAATAAGTGGATGAATTAGCTGGCGCACACACGTTTACAACCAACAACATATTTTTCTCAAAAACGTACACTAAAACCCGAATAAAAATAATTTTTCATAACTCATGCCAGTTTATACCGTTTTCTTTTAATAGCTTGGTGTACTGAAAAAAGACTTTCGAAGAACCTCCACGAAATGAGCAAGAAAGAGCTTGACAAAAACCTCCGCTACTTTTACGCAGAAGCAAGAACAAGAGGTGGTGCATTATATTCAAGATCGTCCCTCCTTGGATTGCGAAATGCGATCGAAAGATATCTCAACAACCCACCATTTAATAGAGGAATTTCAATCACCAAAGGGACCGAATTCCAATCATCAAACAAACTCCTGCAGAGTATGATAAAGTTAAACAAACGCGAGAACAATGAAAACACAAAACACAAACCTCCCATCCCAGCAGCAGACCTTCAAAAGTTGAAGTCGTCAAATACAATCCGGGGAGACAGTCCTTGGGGTCTTCTACGAAATGTCTGGCTTAACATCAGCTTGTACTGGTGTCGTCGAGGACGCGAAGGTCAACGACAATTGACGAAGCAAAGCTTCCAGTTCTTGTTTGACGATAATGGACGGGAATACGCTTCAATGACCCATGACGAGGCTACTAAGAACCATCCAGGAGGGATTGAAGACATCTCCAGTGTAGAAAAGGAGGCCAGGATGTATTCAACATCGGAGGATCCACTTTTTGATGGCCTTAACTGCCTCAAGAACTATATCCAGAAGTTAAATCCTAACTGCGAAGCATTCTTTCAGTACCCAAAACGAGCCGTGAAACCTGAAGATGACGTTTGGTATGAAAACAAACCGCTGGGGGTCAATAAACTTGACGGAATGATGAAAGAAATTTCCAAACTGGCGTCTCTTTCAAGAATCTACACAAATCATAGTGTCAGAGCGACTGCAATCACGCTGTGGTCCGACGCGCAAGTTCCATCGCGGCACATAATGGCGATCTCTGGTCATCGCAGTGAGGCAAGCCTCAAGAGTTACAACACTCGCCCATCAAGTGAACAACTAAGGGCTTGTTCAGATATCCTCTCTGGTGCAATGAGTGGTGGACCACGGCAGCCCAATCCCCCTAATGCAGTCACCAGTTCAGGAAATCCTCTCGCTGCTGTAAATTCGACCGTTGTTCACTCACAGAACAACACAGCGCAGCAGTTTGTCAAGTATCAGCCACAAGCTTTAAGCAGTTTGTTTTCAAATTGTCAAGTTAATAACATCCAGGTTTTCATGGGCCACGATTCGGCCGAATTTCATTGATCATGTTACTAAAGATACTGATTTTGGACGTGGAAATTGCATTCAGTTCGCATTCGAATTCACTGTAAGAGTTACTCGTTTCGCTTTGAGATTCTACGTGATCGCTTTTGATGGCTTGACATATTGACAGCTCTTGTCTTGTTCAACCAATCAGATTAGTTTTACTATTCTAACAAAGATTCTGATTGGCTAATTGTAGCGTGCTCTATGAGAGTATAGAGCATGCTGACGACATTGTTGTTCTCTTTGGAAATAAAGTTTGTTTTGAAAATTGAAAGTAATGCTTGGGTAATTTAACGGATTCTTTATTATAAAACAAATAGAGAAGCCTTGACTGTGCTCTGTTCTGTTATAAAGCACTTAGGAAGCGGCTAGAGCACTCAAGAAGTGGGAAGAAACACTCGACTACGTCTCGTGTTTCTCCCTACACTTCTTTCGTGCTCTAGCCGCTTCCTGCGTGCTTTATAACAGAACAGAGCACAGTCAAGGCTTCTCTATTTGTTAATTAGAGTATCGCAAGATTCGTTGGTAAAATATAAGTTCATTTTTTAACCGACGTTGTCTAAGGCACCGCCGCCGTCGTCGTCTCTTAAACTCCCAAGAGATTCTCTCAACGGTGGCCAATTCACATTATCAAATCAGTTAATAAAACTTAATTAACTAACCAGGAAGGCCGAATTTCAAGTACTCACCAAACTTTTTAATAAACTTGACACAACTTTCTACAACCTCTGGAATTTCTCTTCCTGTAACCTGAGAAATAAAGCAAACTTGAAACAATCAATTTAACCGGCTAACAAGAGCTTCGATGGCGATCACTTCTTTTGTTCTCGTGACCTTAATGTTAGATTCAGGGATGATATTGTAAGAAAACATTAGAAGTAAGTCACTAAGAGCCGGTTTTTACACGAGATCTAACCCAAACCGCGGTTTTACGCAAGCAGTACACCTAAGGGATTCTCTATAAGAGGGCTGATTTAATTACATAAATGTCCTTCCACTATCAGCTTTCGGCCCTCTGAACACTACTAACAAATTTAATTATTCGGATAGAAGTTCGGCTGAATTGAAGATGGCTTAGAATGCGGTTTGGTTGAAATAATCGGCCCTTAGGGTCTAAAGAGTCAATCCCCGATATCTAACGGAGGAAATGTCACACAAATTTTCCAAAAAATTTGAAACAATTACAAGTGCGGTTATTTTTCTGCAATGACTCGTTAAGAACTACATGATATGACTTGGTGCATGTACTTACTTTAACATAATTTTCTAGATTACATCCAAACACTTTGGTCTCCTTGTGCACAAAGTCTAGAATCGCTGAAGCTTCTTTAGAGGACATATCTAGCGTTATTCTCTTGAGCCTTAAAAAAAATTGATGAAATGAAAATTCATATCATTTTTATAATATCAACACATTATAAATGTGAAATATGTGATGAGAAAAGAAAGACTTATGGAGCAGCAGGTGTCATGGAGGCGAGATATGGGGCAGACAAAATCAAGTACTGTACCAAAAACCACGATTGCAAATGCTCGTGGTAGAAATTTAGGGTACATTTTCCAAGACAAAAAATCAGACTTTTCTCTAATACATGTTTAGACACTTTGTGCAAGCCCCACCCATCCCTTAAGTCATACCCCAGCTTCAAACCCCCATTTGACGTCCTAAAAATTCTGAAAAAAAGTCACCAGAAATCAAAGTTAAGGCAAGGAAAGAAATACAAAACAAAACAAAAAAAAGCGTCGAAAGAAATTCGGGGTTGCTTTGGTTTTCTCTAACTTTGCTCTTCTCTAACTTTGCTCTGTGATTGGTCTAGAAGAATCGTGCCATCCTCTCAACCAATCAAAAGCCAAACTTAAAAGAATCGTGACTTGGTCATTCGCATTTTCCCGCGCTTGAGCAGTTTTCAGTTCTCATTGGCTAATGACTATGTAAACCTTGGTTCTGTTTAGTCGCTGAGATTGCCTTGATTTTGGACACCCAATTGAAAATTGCATTACAAAAACACAAAGATGTGACAGCTTGCTACACGAGAAAGGTCGCCAAAATGGCTTCCTTTCGGTGCAAATATAGTCCCCCAACTTTCTTCCTTCTAACTAAGGAGATCAAAACGGCTACAGCTTAGACAGGGGAATACTAAATGTGGAGATGTTGGGCAAGAAGTGTGGAAATTCATTTTTAACATCATTTGAAAATACCTGGCACCCACAATGTCTGGTGTTACTTCACCTACGAAGAGTAAACAAAGTTAGTAAATGATTGTAAGTCACTTAACAATTAAAAAAAAAAGTAAAAAAGTAAGAAGTACGGATTACTACTAACCGAGTGTTTTGGTCAGCATATCATTTTCAGCCTCCAGACGGACTTGTACACTACTAATAAGAATAAGCTCCCGCATTTTCTGAAAGAGAAAAAATATCAGAGAGCAACATAAGGAAACATCTTTTAAGTGCGCCGCATAATATCAGAAAAGAAGAGTGCAAAAATTCTGAGCTCTAAAGTAACGTAAAACCTGAATATTTTACAACATTAATACCATCGATCCCGACTGTGGAGAAAGTAAAAACACCAACAACAAAGTAGCAGATTAACCCCTGAACCCCCAAGATATGATTGTAAATTCTCCTTTCCAGCTGCAACACATTTCCTTGTAAATTAGTTACAAGAATTTGGTGTTAGATCAAGCAGATAACCACTACCTGATAAGTCTGAGTATTCTGAGTATTTGTATATTTAAGGGAGAAATTACATGTTAGTTGCTTCTGGGAGTAATTGAAAGGTTCCGATGAGGTCGTACCGTAATATAATACATCTCTAATTCATCACTGCTGTTCTTGATTGATTGACAGGTGCCTATTCCAGCAACAGGATCCACTACTCCATTGGCCACTTTCATCATTTCACTGTCCCACTGCTGATGCATTGATGCAAGAGCATCTGAGGTGGCCTCCGCTGACTTTCCAATCTAAAAAATGGACAACAGTGGCTGTTAAATGCAAGGTGAAACTCATAGACATGAATGGCTTTTTAAAAAGGGAACCACTAACTTAACTTAACCCCTTATACCCTGGCATCAGTGTTCATATTCTCCCTACTGTTCTCTATACATTTCCTATGATACGAAAGGAGAATTTTTTTCAACAATCAAGAGCATCTTGAGTTGATGATCATTTCCTTAATTCTCATGACTTTTGTGCTTGACTCAGCAGTGATACTGCTAAGATAAATAAGAAGCCAGTTCCTCTTAGGAATAAAAGGGTTAATATGTTCTTTAGTTTCTTTCCTGCTTCATTTTGCGAGAGGCTTTCAACATTTCTGACCATAGCAGTGAGCAGGATGCTTATCAAATATGAACATACTACTGCCATAATCCACAACAGAATTCTCTGTAGCTCAGTCATAAAACACTGGATCACAGAGTCAGAAAGTCTAAGGTTTGATTTTGCACGACTCAGCCAGTTTTTGCCTCATGCTTTCGGCAAAATGAATGGCCACATGTGTCATTTAAGGCCAAAACCAGAAGCTGTCATCTTCCTCATCCTCTTTAACCTTTTACACCCCAACATCAATGTGTAAAGTCTCCATACTCCTTTCTATACAGTTATAAAGATGCTGACAGAGAGAATTTGTTTTACAATCAAGAGCTTCTTTAGTTTGTGATCATTGCCTTTATTCTCATGACCTGGATGTTTGATTCAGGGATGATATTGTCAGGAGAAATTATACACTAATCACTCTTAAGGGTTAAAGGGTTAAAAAAATGTGGAAAGGAGATGTCTACGGGAAGGTAATTACAAGCTCGTTAATTCACGTCATGCTACTTTTTTTTCAGTTTTTTGTTTGAAGAAGTTCCTTAAACCATGTTGCAATTAGGTATCACTACAAGAAAGTGTTTTAGTGACAAACCTCATCTGTTTCTGCTTTTGCTCTTTGCAGTCTCTCAAACACCTTGTAGTGATGATCTATTACATCAATTTGTTGAGGTGACACCTGATAAAGCTGTGAAATAAACATCCATACACATATTAAATATGATATTTCATTGGCAAGATCTGGATATCACTCTCCACTGTCTGCCCTACATTTTGTTTAATTTCATCTCAAGAATTTGGAGTTAGGTCACATAATATCCCTACTGGTAATGTGTAGAGGTAATCCCATGGGCTAAGTTAAATTGAGGATTAAAATCACACATGTTTTCAGAAATTGCAGAAAATTCTTGAGTCATGCAGCAAGTGACGAGAGCAATTTCTGCAACTTCTTTAAAACAAAAGTGATTTCAATCTTTAACTTTACAACAAAACTTGCTGTTACTTTTTTATAACATAAATGGAAAATTAATTTTATTTTAAAAAAGGTCAAAAACAACTTAGGCAACCTAAGAACTAATCAGTTTTTGGTAATTTTGTACGGGGAATTACCAAATTTAACGAAAAATTCCCTCTATCTCAGCCAATCAACATGTAGTAAATATGCCCTCTATGCCCTCTTCTGGGACTCATAATTTTTTCTTTGTTCCATGTGTAATTGCTGTCGAGTTAAATATTATTTCTGTTACGTATTAGTCTTTGTTTTCGTATTAGTGACGCTTCGATATCATATGTCAGACCTCGTGCGTTGTCGTTTGCGGTAGATAGTTTAACAAGAGAGCTTATTGCGAGTGTTTCTGCATTCATTGCGACTCATTCAGGCGTTACAGAGAGGACAATCGGTAAGCGACCGTATTATTGTATTGATTTCCTTGTTTTCTTTTCCTGTTACCGAATGTTGCATTGTTAGCTGTGTTTGCGCTCGTGTAATTAATATGTATTCGTGTTATAAAATTGTCTATTTATCTTAGTTTCAGTCCTTTAGTATCGCTTAGACTAGGTTTTTTAATTGCATTTTAGTTTGACGGTTTTGGACATCAAGTCACAATTATTACGAATAAACTACGTTTGGAATTATAATTGGTCTTTGGTGTCTCGAATCAGTATTTCGCTCGATGTCCTCGTATTAAATCCTGTATCTTTGGGACATTCCGACGTTGTTTCGACGCCTGGAGCTATACCATGCTTGTGACAAGACACAAAACAAAATCTTTCTTTTTCTCTATTTCCTTACCAAACATTATGCCTGAGTCCCAATTACAGGGGAGTTCACAGCTTATTTGAACAAAGACTACTAGAACTACATATATACATTACTACGAAACCAGGACAAAAACATTTTGAATTAAGTGCCAAAATTTGATTTCCATCCTCTTTAAAATTTAATCTCAAAAGAAAATGATGAAATTTTAATTTCAGAAACAAATCATCTTTAAAAGATGTGAACATCAATCATCCGATTTTTTAAACACAACATGGTGTTACAAGTTTATAATTGTTTTATCTTTTACTATTTTTACCACTTTTTATGTTTCAAGAATAAATGAAGACTACTACTACTATAAGACTACCACAACAAGCAGCATTATCTAAAGAGCAGAGTAGTAGTTCTGAAATTCAGACTAAGAACAGAGACCAACCTCATCATCATTGAACGGCAAGAAGGCAAATGTGAATGGCAGAGCTAATGCACCGGAGTTGTCATCAAAGAAGAACTGTTTATCTTTAGCTGCTTCCACAGTAAACTTAGCTTCACGCACCACATCTACTGACTGGTTGCTGGAAGCCGCTACATTTTCTTCTGCAGTGACATACGCCTCAACTCCTCGAGTGAAAGAGTCATGGTAGTTGTAGTCAAAAGTCTGAGTAGAAAACAAAATACAAAATTTAACCCTTTAACTCCCAAGATCTCATTAGCAATTCTCCTCGCTGTCTACCATACAATTCATATAATGTTAGTTCTGAGAATTTAGTATTGGATCAACCAATCATCCCCTAATTGATATTTTACGATATTCTCATCTCTTCTCTGCTTGATATTGTATTGATATTGTAAGGAGAAATTCTGTCTTGATCACTCATGGGAGTTAAAGGGTTAAGATCTTGTTACCCATTTAACCCTTTCACTCCCAAGATCTGATTGTAAATTCACCCCTCTAGCTTACAAATAAGTGATGACAATTTGGTGTTAGATCAAGATAATAATTTCTACCCAAAAAGTTTAAGTATTTTCATTACTTGATTGCTGAATAATGATGGATATTACAGGGAAAAGTTACATGTTAATCACCTATGAATCAAACTTATGACAAAATTCTAAAGAGAAATTAATCATCCTTTCCATGTTTTCATTAAAAAAAAAACAATTAACTCAGTGAAATGCCCAACAACAGCACACTTTCATGATGTGTACTGTCCATGTACAAAGGCATGGCATGCCAACTGTCCTATTACACTGTCCAATTGCAAACACAATGTGTACACTGTCCTATTAGGGCTTTAATCAGACTGGTGATAACCAATCACATTCTACAATTTTGTTATAGTTTTGATTAATGAAGATGTAATGGACTTGCATCCTATCCAGGGGTATTAAATATACTCCATACTTTGCATTTGTTGCCGCTTCATGATAAAGATACCATCATAGATTCAATAGAAAAAAAGGGCCTGGTAAGGCTACGATCCTTGTAGATAAGCTGTAATTTTAGCAATTGCAAAAGAAAAGCCTGGGAAAAATTCAGGCTTCAATGGGATTCAAATGCATGGCCCTGCTACCAACTGAGCTACAAAGCCACATATTGGGGGTGAGGCACATTTAGAAGTTTCCTTTTTCCTGAGGAGGAACTTTATCATAATTTTTATTGAGAATTTTGACCAAAAAAAAAGGGGTCCCTTGACCTCAAAGACTTAACCTACAGTATAGGGCACAATCAGAGGTAAAGTTACACTCTGCCTATCACAAGACGACAACAAAAACAACAAAATCGATCAGTGGACATTTGTTCTGAAAAAAAAATTAAAGATATTCCATGCTTGTTGCCTATCTCACTTTCACTTAAAATATTACTAATATTAATATTAATATTCTCCACACTGTTCTCTTTATATTTCCCATAGCACTGACAAGGAGAATTTGTTTGAAATTCAGGAGCTTCTTGAATTGGTGATCAATTCTTTTATTCTCATCATCTCTATATTTGATTCAAGGGTGATACTGTGAGAAGATATTACATGCAAGTCTCTCTTAGGGGACAAGAGTTAACCCCATAAAGATCTGCAAATAAAACACAACAGTTTTCCACTTGATGTAATATCTTTGAAATGCGAAGCGAAAGAGTCTATGAAAGAGCACACGTTGGTTAGATTTCCCTTGATGTAATATCTTTGAAATGCGAAGCGAGCGAAAGTGTTCAATTTTCGACCTGTCATGACCCGATCCATCGATTCTAGAGGGTGAAAGCGAAAAGTTCGTTTTTCTCTAAAATTAAAACACATTGGAGGAAAAAAAATACACAGCCTTTCTTGTCTTACTAGGGTTTACTTGTGTGGAAAAATTGAGACAATTTGAATTTTTGAACCTTGCCATAAAAATTTCATTTTTGTTTGATTTTTGGCACGGATGTCCTCTTAAGTATCAATCGCTAGTGATAAAACTCAATTGATATTTTAGCACTAACGATCGAGTTTTATCACTAGCGATTAATATATTAGCACGAAGATTGAGTTTTTTCTGTAGCGATTGATATTTTTGGCAAAAATGGCTCCTCATAAATTGTCCATGAAAGAGAACACAAAATGAAGTCCGCAAATTTCTTGATCGAGCACAAAAGGCCTCCCTCCCCTCCCCTCTCCACCCCTACCCCCTCCTCCCCTACCATTACGATAAAAGTAATGAAGAGCTTACGTACTGACCCAGTACTTGGTGATAAAGTAGCCTTGTCCTTCCTCTGATCTGTTTGCTTATTAACCGACTGCGACTTCTCACAACAGGGATATATTGGATATCTTTTTACCAGGAATCCTTTTCCTGACAAGATGCTTGCCAACGACTTGCCAGTATTGGTGTAAACTATTCCCCATTTTCACTTCGTTGCACGCGCAGTTGACGTAAATCTCAGTTTCGCTCACGATAATTCTCAAAGTTGCCTCAAAGTTCTCAAAGATCATTAGGAGCTGACGGGCTTGTTCGAGATCAGTTCGCCTGACCTTGGCATCGATCCCCGCTCTTGTTCAATGTATTTGTGTGTAAAACAACTCATCAAAAATTTTATTAATTTTTTTTTTAAAGTCAACAACGTACATTTGACTCCGCGTTATCGACAGAGGACCAGCTCACCAGCTGAAGTCATGAAACAATGCTTCGGAGGCTGCGCATGCACATATTTTAAAAGAGGCTCGAAATATGGGACTGATGGTGGATTCCTAATACACGAACTGTGGTTTTTTCATGTGAAATGAATTTATACTCCATAGGTATACGCATCTTAAGACTATATTACTCTTTTAAATCTTTCCATACATTTTCTTAACACGTTACATTTTTTGTAGCCACAGAATATTTCAAATAATTCCCTACCAATGAACACCGTGCTAAATATATCCATGCATAAATTTGCATACACAAATGCGACACCAAAAATACGAAGAAACGGAAGGCATTTTACAATTCATGCGCTCGGTGCGCACGGGTTATCAGGTTTGCCTCGGAAGTCCAAGGAGGGTTCGTGATTAGACGAGACAACTAGTACATAATAGAACTCGTTCGGAGGCCACTCGAGAGCATGCCGGAGGATATGACCTCCATATGATTCGAGAGACGGAAAGTGAAGGCGGCTCCAATTGACAGTGACTCTACATACTGGGACAAACAATATTTAAGATGTTCATACTATTCAGATTATATTTTGCCTTTTTCAAGCATCAGTATGACCAGGTGGTTCCACCGTTTGATCGGGGTCCATTGTTTATCTTTTTACCCATCCTACGAGATCCAGCTATCGCCTGGTTTTCTCTGAAGATTATTTGTTATTCCTTGAACATTTTCATAGATAAAATGCATAAATTTTACGGAAGTTAGTCAGAGTAGAGCTTTCCATGAAAATATAATTACTTTTTAGCTCGAACAAAAACGAAGGTCGGGACCCCGATCAAACACCGAGGTCCCCGGCATTTAATACTAAAACGGAGTTTCGCTCATTTGTACGAAGCGTCAGTACGAGGCTGGCGTTGTCCAGGTTGCGGCATTTGATCGAGATAATAAGGGATATGGGTGCTAGGCAAGCCAGTCAACCGAGTTCAAATAAAATGATAGCAATGTCTAAAGATTCTGTAAATTTGGGTTTGACAGCTACCAGATATTATTGCGTTTCAAGTAAATTACTGACAACAACGCCTGTTCGGTTCAATGAAACAATCGACTTGTTTCAGTTTTTTCATATTCTGACTATCCATTTTTTCAAAAAATTCAAGGTTACCCTTTTAAATGCTTCGTTTCCTATCTCCTTTCCTCACGTGAAATTGGAATGGTCAGTCGCGCAAAAAAAACGAAAATTAGAAATAAAAAATTTCTGAAGAAAATCAATCTTTTAAATAAGAGCGAACTAACGGCCTACACGTACATTGACCATTTTAGTCTACAATAAATAAGTCAACCACACCTCAATCGCTAAAATTCAGCGAATACATTGACTAGATGAAATACAACAACCATTAATAAGACATCAAAGTACACCGGCACTCAGAGCCAACCTGCTTCAGTTACAGCAATTCCAACGTTCCATCGCAATTTGGGCGTGCAAGCGAAACATGGCGCTTAAACAAATTCAAGTCTTATGGTACTAATTTCAACGAATACTTAAATCAAACCGATAGACTAAATACTTCACAAACCGTCGTTTTGATGTTCTCTGTAACTCTCATTGGTCTCACAATTTGTCAGTTACCAAAACAATTTTATGCCAAATACACGAGATAATCAAATTTTATTATCAGCGAAAGTTACATGATCTCATGATTCTGAGAATTCGATTTCATCGAAGACTGATTGAATGCGATCGCTCAGACTTGAATACATTTGTTCAAGTATATTTTGATGTCTACCAGTTACGACAGAGTCATTTATGAACCAAATCCTATTCAGTTAACAGTTAAGAAACTAATTAACATAGCGTAGACCTTCATAATAAGTTTACCCAATTACAAGAGAAAGGTAATACTTTTCTGAGTCTTCAAGCGTTATAATGTCTTGCTGGCTGCTAATTGAAAGCAATTCGAAAGTTGCTAAGTAAAAAAAATGACTGTTTAAAAACTCCTGCCTAGGATTTTGATTCTATTTAAAGTTCCAGGCTGGGAAAACAATCCTTTTCATTCAGGTTGGCTGACAGTGAAGATAAGCGCAGCAATAATTTTTTTCTCACGAATATTGGTTGGCAACCAAATATGACACAATGTTTTTTAGGTTACAATAGACTTTGCAAGATTCATTGATTGGTCCTACATGATAGTCAGTACATTAAGCAAGTATGCAACAAAGCATTGTTTACAACATCTATAATTGAAGTCACATTCTAGTACTTAAGATGTCTCGTGCCATCATTCTATTGATAAAAGAATCCTTTGTGGTGTTAATGGTTTTTAACACAAACTTACACGCATAACTGCTTATGAACTTCTTTGTCAAAAGAGGAGATAATGAAATAATTTGTCTTTTAGCGTCTCGACAGCCTTGAATACTAATCTATGAACAGAACAAACTCTCAAGGAATCATCACTCGCAGCTGAGCACCTCGAGAGCTTCGAGTCAGTATAACTGTTATTCCAGGATAAACTCACACCCATCAAAGGTAAGCATATTTGTATCGCTCAGCATTACAAAGAGACTATCGTACGTGGCAGTGAAAACAGTGCATTTGAGGTAGGGTTTTAGACCTAGGTAATTATGGCTAACTACTTCAAACTACACCAATCAAACCAATTAACACCCATAATTACACAAACTACACCGACTATATCGAACTAACGGCCTGCACGTACCCTGACCATATTATTCTACAATAGATAAGTCAGCTACATCTTAAATGTTTAAATTCAGCGATGACATTGACTATAACTAGTTACAGCAACCACGAATAAAACATCAAGTACACCGGCACTCAGAGCCATCCTACGTTCCATCGCAATTTGGGCGTGCAAGCGAAAAATTGCACTTTAACAAATTAGAATCTTGTTCTAATACTAAATATAAACGAATGCTTACATCAAACCAAGTAAACTAAATACTTTACAACGTTGTGATATTCGCTATAGCTCTCATTGGTTTCACAAATTGTCAGTTACCAAAACAATTTTATGCCAAATTCACGAGATAATCAAATTTCATTATCAGTGCAAATTGCATGAACCCAAGATCCGGAGAATTCAACTATACTAGGTTTATTTTTTTTCCTTTTCCAAGAGCTAGAAAGTCTGAATTGCAAGATGTTTCGTGCCATCATCTTATTGATAAATGAATCCTTTGTGGTGTCAGTGGTTTGTAACATACACGCATAACTGCACTTAAACCCCTTAGTCGATAAATAAAACAATGAGATAATTTATCTTTCAGAGTCTAGACGGCCTTGAATACTTTTCCGTAAACAGAACAAAGTTTCGAGGAATCATCACTCGCAGCCGAGCGCCTCGAGAGCGTCGAATAGAATCTTGTCTTAATACTAAACTTAAACGAATGCTTAAATCAAACCAGGTAAACTAAATACTTTAAAATGTTGTGATGATTTCTGTAGCTCTCATTAGTCTCACAATTTGTCAGTTACCAAAACAATTTTATGCCAAATCCACGAGATAATCAAATTTTATTGTCAGTGCAATAACGTGTTCCCACAATTCTGAGAATTCAATTTCATCAAAGACTGATTGAATGCGATCACACAGACTTGAATACACTTGCTCAAATAAATGTTAACGTCTACGAGTTACGACAGAGTCATTTATGAACCAAATCCTTTTTTGTTAACAGCTAGGGAACTAATTGATATAGCGTAGACCTTCATAATACGTTTACCCAATTATTGTGGCTAATTACAAGAGAAAGGCAATACGTTTCTGAGACTTAAACCGTTATAATGTCTTGCTGGCTGGTAAGTCAAAGCAATTCGAAATTTTCTAGTTAAATAAAAATGACTCTTTAGTTGTTCTGCATGGGACTTTGATTCTATTTAAAGTTGCTGGCTGGGAGAATAATCCTTTTCATTCAGGTTGGCTGGCAGTCAAGATAAGCACAACAAATCTTTTTCCCACAAAGATTAATTGTTAACCAAATATCAAAAAATATTTCTCTAGATAAAATATACTTTGCAAGAATCGCTAATAATCGGTCATGATCGGTCTTAAATGATAGTCAGTACATTAAGCAAGTATGCGACAAAGCAGTGTTTATAACATGCGATAAAGTATCTCAGACTTTAAGTGAATGTAATTTCGAAAGTCAGTGTGTGTTCCCTTGTAATGTAGTCGTGGAAACGAAACACAATTCTGCACAGAGAACTCATGAGTGGGAGTTGTAACATGACGAAAAATTTAAGATATTGCGATTCGATAGTCACAATACACTTATCTGTTATTGATATAACAAGGTGAAGGAACTGAACTGAAAAGTGACACGAAAGCGAAGACTGTAGTAAAAAAATATAATATAACTTCTACGTGTGCTAAATGGCTGCAATGCTTTATTAAAAATAAATTCTAGTTTGTGTTTTAGCCTCCGCCTATCATAATTTTTTAAGGAGTACGAGAAAGTGGAAAAATTGAGCATCTATAATTAAAGTCACATTCCAGTTCTTTGACTATGCTAGTTTTTTTTTCCTTTTACAAGAGCTATAAAGTCTGAATTGCAAGATGTTTCGTGCCATCATTCTATTGATAAATGAATCCTTTGTGGTGTCAATGGTTTGTAACATACACGCATAACTGCACATAAACCCCTTTGTCGATAAAGGAAACAATGAGATCACTTATCTTTCAGGGTCTAGACGGCCTTGAATACTTTTCTGTAAACAGAACAAAGATTCAAGGAATCATCACTCGCAGCTAAGCGTCTTGAGAGCGTCGAATTAGTGTAACTGTGATTCCAGGATAAACTCACACCCAAAAAAGGTAAGTATATTTGCACCGCTTAGCATTACAAAGAGACTATAATAAGTAAGAGTGAAAACCATGCATTTGAGCTAAAGTTTTTCAGACCTAGGTAATTATGGCTAACTACTTCAAACTGCAGAACTGCTTCAGGATAATCAACTTGCACTAAACTACTCAACATTACGCTAACCAAACAAATTCACGCTAGAAACTACACACACTACACCGACTATATCGAACTAACGGCCTACACGTACATTGTCCATCTTAGTCTACAACGAATAATCAACCACACCCTAATCGCCAAAATACAGCGACGCCATTGACTAATTACAACAACCATGAATAAAACATCAAAGTACACCGGCACTCAGAGCCAACCTCCTTAAGCGACAGCAAGTCCTAAGTTCCATCGCAATTTGGGCGTGCAAGCGAAAAATTGCGCTTAAACAAATTAGAATCTTGTCTTAATACTAAATTTAAACGAATGCTTAAATCAAACCAGGTAAACTAAATACTTTAAAACGTTGTGATGATTTCTGTAGCTCTCATTAGTCTCACAATTTGTCAGTTACCAAAACAATTTTATGCCAAATCCACGAGATAATCAAATTTTATTGTCAGTGCAAATTACATGATCCCACAATTCTGAGAATTCAATTTCATCAATTACTGATTGTATACGATCATACAGACTTGAATACACTTGCTCAAATAAATGTTAACGTCTACGAGATATGACAGAGTCATTTATGAACCAAATTCTTTTCAGTTAACAGTTAAGGAACTAATTGATATAGCGTAGACCTTCATAATACGTTTACCCAATTATTGTGGCTAATTACAAGAGAAAGATGATACTTTTCTGAGACTTAAACCGTTATAGTGATCATTCAAAGCAATTCGAAATGTTCTAATTAAATAACTCTTTAGTCGTTCTGCATGGGACTTTGATTCTATTTAAAGTTGCTGGCTGGAAAAATAATCCTTTTCATTCAGGTTGGCTGGCATTCAATATAAGCGCAGCGTTTCTCTTTTTCCCACGAAGATTGATTGTTAACCAAAATCACACAATGTTTCTTTCGATACAATAGACTTTGCAAGAGTCGTCAATAATCGATCATGATCGGTCTTTAGTCATAGTACATTATCCAAGTATGCATAAAAGCAGTGTTTATAACATGCGCGAAAAAAAAATCTCAGACTTTAAGTAAATGTGATTTCGAAAGTCAGAGTGTGTTCCATTGTAATGTAGTCATAGAAACGAAACACAATTCTGCACAAAGAATTCATGAGTGGGAGTAATAACATAACAGATATTGCGATTCGCTAGTCACAGTACACTTATTTGTTATTGATATAACAAGGCGAAGGAAATGAACTGAAAAGTGAAACGAAAGAGTAGACTCTATCCAAAAAATTTAATGTTTATTCTACGTGTGCTCAATGGCTGCAAAACTGTCTACAGAGAAATTCTAGTTTGTGTTTTAGCATCCGCCTATCAAAATTTTTAAGGAGTACGAGAAAGTGGAAAAATTGAGTATAGACAATTAAAGTCACATTCCAGGTCTTTAACTGTTCTAGGTCTATTTTTTTTCTGTTACTAGAGTTATAAAGTCTGAATTCCAAGATGTTTCGTGCCATCATCCTATTGATATATGAATATTTTGTGTTGTCAATGGTTCATGACATACACGCATAACTGCGCATAAACCGCTTCGTCGATAAAGAAAACAATGAGATCATTTATCTTTCAGCGCCTAGACGGCCTAGAATACTCTTCTGTATCCAATGTAAGCTACAAAACTGCTTCAGGTTAATCAATTTGCACTAAACTACTCGACATAACACCAACCAAACCAATTCACACCCAGAATAACACAAACTGCAGACTATATCGAACTAACGGCCTACACGTACATTGACCACATTAGTCTACAACAAATAAGTCAACCACACCCTAAACGCCAAAATGCATCTTCCTATTAAAAAACAAATCCTTTGTGGTGTCAATGGTTTATAACATGCACGCATAACTGCGCATAAACCCCTTTGTCGATGAAGGAAACAATAAGATCATTTATCTTTCAGTGTCTAGACGGCCTTGAATACTTTTCTATAAAGAGAACAAACTTTTGAGGAATCATCACTCGCAGCTGAACACCTCGAGAGCGTCGCATCAGTGTAACTGTGATTCCAGGATAAACTCACACCCATCAAAGGTAAGCATATTTGCACCGCTCAGCATTACAAAGAGACTATCACACTTAGGAGTGAAAATAATGCATTTGAGGTGCATTTTTTGAGACCTAAGTAATTATAGCTAACTACTTCAAACTACAGAACTGCTTCAGAATAATTAATTTGTACTTTACTACTCAACATTACTCCTACCAAACCAATTCACACCCGGAATTACACAAACTACACCGACTATATCGAACTAACGGCCTATACATAAATTGACCTTATTAGTCTACAACAACTAAGTCAACCCCACCCTAAACGCTAAAAGACAGCGACGACATTGACTACAACTAAAGAACAACCATGAGTAAAACATCAAAGTACATTCACACCCAGAATCGAACTAACGGCCTACACGTAAATTGACCACATTAGCCTACAACAACTAAGGCAACCACACCCTAAACACTAGCTAAAAGACAGCGACGACCTTGACTACAACTAAATATAACAACCATGAATAAAACTAAAAGTAAACCGGCACTTACTGCCAACCTACTTAAGCTACATCGTAATCTGTAAGCGAAACATGGCGCTTTAATTGTGAACCAAAATCACACAATGTTTCTTTAGATACAATAGACTTTGCAAGAGTCGTCAATAATCGATCATGATCGGTCTTAAATGATAGTCAGCACATTAAGGAAGTATGCACAAGGTAGTGTCTATGACATGCGATAAAATATCTCAGTCCTTCAAGTAAACGTGATTTCGAAAGTCAGTGTGTGTTTCCTTGTAATGTAGTAGTGGAAACGAAACACAATTCTGCACAAAGAACTCATGAGTATGAGTAATAACGTAACAAAAACTTTCAGATATTGCGCTTCGATAGTCACAGCACACTTATCTGTTATTGATATAACATGAGGAAGGAACTAAACTGAAAAGTACAACGAAAGCTTAGGCTTTAGCTAAAAAATTTGATATTAATTATATTTGTGCTAAATGACTGCAAAACTGTCTACAAAGAAATTCTAGTTTGTGTTTTAACCTCCGCCCATCATAATTTTTAAGGAGTACGCGAAAGTGGAAAAATTGAGCATCTATATTTAAAGTCCTTACTCCAGTTCTTTAACTGTAGTAAGTCTAAGTTTTCTGTTGCAAGAGTTATAACGTCTGAATTGCAAGATGTATAACTGCACATAAATCCCTTTGTCGACAAAGGAATCAATGAGATCATTTATCTTTCAGTGTCTAGACGGCTTTAAACACTTTTCTGTAAAAAGAACAGTCTTTCAAGGAATCATCACTCACAGCTGAGCACCTCGAGAGCGTCATATCAGTGTAACTCTGATTCCAGGATAAACTCACACTCATCCAAAGTTAGCATATTTGCATCGCTCAGCGAAACAAATACTAACATACGTACGAGTGAAAACAGTGCATTTGAGCTAAAGTTTTTCAGACCCAGGTAATTATAGCTAACTACTTCAAACTACAAAACTGCTTAAGGTTAATCAATTTGCACTAAACTACTTAACATCAGACCAACCAAACGAATTCATATCCGGAATTACACACACTTCACCGACTATATCGAACTAACGGCCTACACGTGCACTGACCATACTAGTCTACAATGAATAAGTCAACCACACCCACGTCAGTACATTAAGCAAGTATGCAAAATAGCAGCGTTAATAACATGCACTAAAATATTTCATTCCTTCAAGTAGACGTGATTTCCAAAGTTAGTGTGTGTTCCACTGTAATGCAGTTGTGGAAACGAAACACAATTCTGCACAAAGAACTCATGAGTGGGAGCAATAACATGACGACAAGTGTCAGATATTGCGCTTCGATAGTCACAGCACACTTATCTGTTATTGATATAACAAGGCGAAGGAACTGCACTGAAAAGTGAAACGAAAGCGAGGACTCTAGCTAAAAAATTCAATATCAACTATATGTGCTAAATGGCTGCAGTACTCTCTACAAAGAAATTATAGTTTGTGTTTTAGCCTTCGCCCATCATAATTTTTAACGAGTACGAGAAAGTGGAAAAATCGAACATCTACAATTAAAGTCACATTCAAGTTCTTTAACTGTACTAGGTCTATTTTTTTCTGTTGCAAGAGTTATAAAGTCTGAATTGCAAGATGTTTCGTGCCATCATCCTATTGATAAATGAATCCTTTGTGTTGTCAATGGTTTGTAACATACGCGCATAACTGTGCACAAAGCCCTTTGTCCATAAAGGAAACAATGAGATCATTTATCTGTCAGCGTCTAGACGGCCTTGAATACTTTTCTGTAAAAGGAACATCTTGCTTGGAGTCATCACTCGCAACTGAGCACCTCTAGAGCGTCGAATCAGTGTAACTGTGATTTCCGGATAAACTCACACCCATCAAAGGTATAAGCATAATTGCACCGCTCAGTATCACAAAGAGACTATCATAAGTGGGAGTGAGAACAATGCATTTGAGCTAAAGTTTTTGAGACCTAGGTAATTATAGCTAACCACCACAAACTACAGTTCTGTTTCAGGTTAATCAATTTGCACTTAACTACTTAACATTACACCAACCAAACCAATTCAAACCCGGAATTACTCAACTACACCGACTATATTGAACTAACGGTCTACACGTACATTGACCACATTAGTCTACAATAAATAACTCAACCACACCCTAAACGCCAAAAGATAGCGACGACATTGACTCCAACTAAATACAACAGCCTTTAATAAAACATCAAAGTACACCGATACTTAGTGCCAACCTGCTGCAGTTACATCACAATTTGGGCGTGTAAGCGAAACAAATTAAAATCTTGTCTTGATACTAAATATAGACGAAGGCTTACATCAAACCAAGTAAACCAAATACTTTACAACGTTGTGATGTTCTCTATAGCTCTCACTGGTCTCACAATTTGTCAGTTGCCAAAACAATTTTATGCCAAATACACGAGATAATCAAATTTTATTATCAGTGCAAATTGCATGATCCTAAGCTCCTTAGAATTCAATTTCATCGAAGACTGATTGAATGCGATCACACAGACTTGAATACATCTGCTCAAGTAGATTTGAACGTCTACGAGTTACGACAGAGTCATTTATGAACCAAATCCTATTCAGTTAATAGTTGAGGAACTAATTAACATAGCGTAGACCTTCATAATAAGTTTATTTAATTATTGTGGCTGATTTCAAGGGAAAGGTAATACTTTTCTGGGACTTTAACCGGTATAATGTCTTGCTGGCTAGTAATTAAAAGCAATCCAAAATTTTCTGATTAAAAAAATGACTCATTAATTGTCCTGCGTGGGATTTTGATTCTATTTAAAGTTGCTGGCTGGGAAAATAATCCTTCTCATTGAGGTTGGCTGACAGTGAAGATAAGCGAAGCGTTTTTTTTTTCCCACGAAGATTACTTGTTAACCAATTATCACACAATGTTTCCTTAGATACAATAGACTTTGCAAGAGTCGTCAATAATCGATCATGATCGGTCTTAAATAATAGTCAGTACATTAAGCAAGTATGCAAAAAAAGTAGTGTTTATAACATCCGATAAATTATTTCAGTCCTTCAAGTAAATGTGATTTCGAAAGTCAGTGTGTGTTCTTTTGTAATGTAGGCGTGGAAACGAAACACAATTCAGTCACAGTACACCTATCTATTATTGATATAACGAGGCGAAGGAACTGAACTGAAAAGTGAAACAAAAGCGAAGACTATTGCTAAAAATTCCTCATTAACTCTATGCGTGCTAAATGGCTGCAACACTGTTTACAAAGAAATTCTAGTTTGTGTTTTAACCTCCGACTATTATGATTTTTAAGGAGTACGAGAAAGTGGAAAAAAGACCATATTAGTCTATAATGAATAAGTCAACCACACCCACGTCAGTACATTAAGCAAGTATGCAAAATAGAAGTGTTTATAACATGCGATAAAATATCTTATTCTTTCAAATAAATGTGGTTTCGAAAGTCAGAGTGTGTTCCATTCTAATGTAGTCGTGGAAACGAAACACAATCCTGAACAAAGAACTCATGATTGGGAGTAATAACATAACAAAAACTTTCAGATATTGCCCTTCGATAGTCACAGTACACTTATCTGTTATTAATATAACAAGGCGAAGGATCTGAACTGAAAAGTGAAACGAAAGCGAAGACTCTAGCTTAAAAGTCCAGTATTACTCCTATGTGTGCTAAATGGCTACAATACTTTCTACAAAGAAATTCTAGTTTGTGTTGTAGCCTCCGCCTTTCATCAATTTTAAGGAGTACGAGAAAGTGGAAAAATTGAGCATCTATAATTCAAGTCACATTCCAGTTCTTTAACTATACTAGGTCAATTTTTTTTCCAGTTGCAAGAAATATAAAGTCTGAATTGGAAGATTTTTCGTGCCATCATCCTACTGATAAACGAATCCTTTGTGGTGTCAGGGGTTTGTAACGTAAACTTACACGCATAACTGGGCATAAACCCCTTTGTCCATAAAGGAAACAATGAGATCATTTATCCTTCAGCGTCTAGACTGCCTTGAATACTTTTCTGTGAAGAGAACAAACTTTCGAGGAATCATCACTCGCAGCTGAGCACCTCGAGAGTGTCGAATCAGTATAACTGTGATTCCAGGATAAACTCACACCCATCAAAGGTAAGCATACTTGCATCGCTCAGCATTACAAAGAGACTGTCATACGTGGGAGTGAAAATAGTACATTTGAGCTACAGTTTTTGAGACCTAAGTAATTATAGTTAACAACTTCAAACTATAGAACTGCACTAAACTACTCAACCTTACACCAACCAAACCAATTCCCACCCGGACAAACACAAACTACACCGACTACATCAAACTAACGGCCTACACGTACATTGACCATATTAGTCTACAACAAATAAACAACCACACCCTAAACGCCAAAATACAGCGACGACATTGCGGAGACAGATTCATATGCATTCTGACATGAGAAGTTGCAAAATTAGAATTACAAATTTGAGAATTTAAGGGTAGACAACTAATTACTGTGGCAAAGCTATGCGTGGAAACGGATCATTCCAATTAGTGCGTCGTGAAATTTTCTTGTCTCTGGCAGAAGAAAGATATCGTCATCGCGTAAAGATGGAGGAAAGGTTTGTGAATTCAACGATTCTCGACCACGGTCAGAATCATGAGCAGATTTTGAGGGAAGTACTAGAATTTCCTGGCGGAAGCGAGCGTTTGTTGTACCGAGGTAGTAGGGATACGTGGCTTTCTCCCAGATTTCACGAACTTTGTGATAACAAAGGGCCAACAGTTACATCGATCAAGGTAAAAAACACTTATGGAGAGTACATATCTGGAGGATATACTGACAAAAGTTGGGATTGTAAGTTCTAAACATTGACCTAGTTATCTTCTTCTTTCAAATTCTTGTCGGAAAATTACGACAAGAATACTCAAATAATTTATGCTAACAGAGAATTTGAAAAGGCATAGATGTCCCACAACATTTGAGTGTACAGGAGAGGTTTGTTGATTTGTTATAAATTCCCACCATAAGGATTTAAAGCAGATCAAAATTTTGACAATAAATAAAATCAACAATTAGATTCCATTTTATTTTGTGTCTGTCCGGCCACAGAGGACATCAAAATGAGTTAAGAACAGGAAAATGGCAAATGAGCTATTGTGTTTCTAAATCAAGCACTGAATTTGACGTAATATTATGCAAATTGTCGCAACGCGTTACCGTAAGTAAAACATCATATTTTCCAGGGGACTCTCCTTTCCCCAGCCTTAGAAATTTAGAGACCCTCTTGGACGTTAATCAAAAAAGAATATAAATTCCGAGGTAGGAGTCTCTTTTCCTGAAAGTGTTGTTGTCCTAAATCTCTGCAAAAATTAGGATCTTTCGCTCAAGGAAACGGAAAGGAAGGGACCTTGGGAACGTGATAAACGAAATCGAGTTCAAAATAAGTGCTAGTAAGGGGCAGTCAAAATTACAATGCAAAGTTATTTCGAAAAATTGTTTCAAATTTTAGCCTCTCGTTGGACAAAAAAATGAAGCAATTTTGTGGTGACGTCCTCTCACATGTCTGTACTCTTTGAGTTTAAAGACAGTCAGCATTCGCACAACTCGTACATTTAGCTTATTGCAGAGGATCAATCCTCACCCAAAAGGCTGAGGCTCAATTCAAAGAAAGTGGTGACTAGAAATTGGTTAACAGAACAACGGAAATTTAAAACTGTCAGATTCTGTAGGCATTTACTTTAACTGGTTGGCTTGTATTTTTTGTTTAGGTAGTGGATCATTCAAAACAACAAGAAACTCGTTCTTGTTCAGTCTTGTCACCTCGAGTAATCTGCGACCAGCAAAGCTGCCTTTGATACCTGGAAGAGAAAATTATGCTATGTATTGTGACGCTCACCATGGACCAACATTTGGCTATGGAAAAGGATTTAATGGTGAAACTGTTTATGATCTTCGTATTGTCGATGAACCAAACCATGAGCTCTGCTCTTCTTTTTTGGAGAGATGTTACCATTATCCGCTAGAGCAAAATGCTATACATATTTTGACAGGAGGTCACGAGTTCACGGTGGCTGAAATAGAAGTTTATGGGATACAGATGTAAAACAAGATCTCTTTCCTCGACTGAACTGAGAGTGGTTTGTAAACTACAGCCTCTCGTTCATTTTCTTTTACAAGTTATGGTTGCACGAATACTGTTGACTTAAGAAACAGACAAATGAAAACAGTAGAAAAAATAGTAATGGAAAAGATAGTAATGTGTGTTCGTTTAGTTTGATGAATTGCTGATTTTTTTAAAGTACTTTTTTAAGATCCTGGTTATTGAGATCTTCCCACCGTTCATAACGTAGATGATGTTGCGCAAATGTACATGTTGGCACTTTTGATCATATACAAAAGTTTGTAGAACATATGTTTAAAACCATCCGTATTAAAAAAAAAAAAAAAATCAGGGAGTCTTTCTGGGTATTGAAATGGTATATGACAAGGGAGGGAAGTTGGAGGGGTGAGAGGAAGCAATTTTCTTTTTTCATTCTCTTAAATGAAAACAGTCGGAATGATGCTCTCAAAACGTGCAAAGCAATGTCGCGGGACATTGTCAGCGGAAAGCTTCGTTGCACAACCACAAGCATTTTGTACCATCACTTTGTGTTTTCAAGAAAAATATGGCGGTCACGGCGGTGAATTGTGAAACTCCGTCAAGCTGATTTGTTTGAGGGCCTAAGACCTTTCGTCACTGTGAATGACAATTTAAAGAGATGTAATATGATAATATTACAAAGGTCTTCGGGCCCTAGCTCTGAAGTAAGTCTCCGCTTGACCGAACTAGTACTACTTACACTCAATTGCTTTTCATTCGGCGGCAACTACTTCAAACAAACTAATGGCGTAGCCATGGGTACCAAAATGGGACCCGGCTACGCCAATCTTTTCGTAGATTTTATCGAACACCAATTTTGTAGTCAATACCACGGCCCTAAACCTGAACTATACGGCCGCTACATTGACGACTGCATCGGCGCTACCTCCTCTACCGGAGAGGAGCTCACTCAATTTATAACCACCGTCAACTCCTTTCATTCGGCTCTTTAATATACCTGGGAAATTTCAGACACTTCTTTGGCTTTTCTAGACGTCAAATTTCAATTGAAGGCCACGGTACCGGTCTATGCACTTATGTTTACTACAAACCTACAGATTCACATAGTTACTTGGTTT
This sequence comes from Pocillopora damicornis, assembly GCF_964200805.1. Classification (NCBI taxonomy): domain Eukaryota; kingdom Metazoa; phylum Cnidaria; class Anthozoa; order Scleractinia; family Pocilloporidae; genus Pocillopora; species Pocillopora damicornis. The sequence goes on from NC_142674.1 coordinate 18,414,009, forward strand.
ATTCATCTTCGCATCCATCACACGTCAAGAATTCCATACCTTTTTCACAGTTTCTCAGACTTCGTATTTTTTGTAGTGACGACTGTGATATTTCCGAAAACCAGAGGTAAACGTGGCTATTCTGTTTCTGTCGCTGAAGCAGGCCACCACCGTGCCCAACAAATTGATCGACTGTCAGCACTGCAAAAGGCTGAGAAGGAAAAAAACTGATTGCATTCCATTCACTCTCACATTTCACCCTCACAACCACGCAGTTAAATCGATCATTACTAAGAGCTGATGTCAGCATGCATCAGACAAACAGCGGCAAGTCACCCAAAATTTCCTTCCACTTTTACTTTCATATTTTGTAGCCCAATATGTTCTAACAATTGTTGTGTAGTTTTTTTGTAAAAACTTATTTCAGTTTTCGAGAAATGACTTTTTGCGTTCGACTGCTCAAATATTCAAATTTTCACCGTGAATATCACCCAAGTTGTGTGACCTCATGTAACGATTCCACTTGACCTCCAGCATTTCTGTCAACATAATTCTTTGTTTTATCATCTAAACTTATTTGCCTGTCATTATTGAAGCTAGCAAAGAAATATTTACTTTTTGGTGAATATTATTGTCCGACATACTTTTCCTATGTCGAAAAGTAGCATCAAAACAAAGACAGTTTTAACAATGACCGATATGACAGAATCTACTGAGCTTCAAGCTTTTAAAAGAAAAAAAAGGATGGTTATAAAGTAACTTTAAAAATTTCCTTGTGTATTTATGTTGTTCTATCTTGAGACGAACTCGAAGTCCGGCAAAATTTGCTTGATGGCGACTATGAAATACACATGGTGCGCCTACTCGTCCCCACCGTTAACTGGTATAAATCACTACAATTTGCAAATGCACATAGCACTCTTACCTTGTTTATAAATGATTTTGCTTAGGGTTAGGGTTAGGGTTAGGGTCTGGCCAGATTTATGTTCCAGTTTATATATCTTCTCTATCTTATTATATCAGTTGCATGACAAGCGTGACACAGAAATTCAAAGATGAATCAACCTCCGAAATACCAAGAGATGGGTTTTTTTCCTCTTTGCATGACATCTAGAAAGACCTTTCAGGAATTACTGCATTCATTCATTCCATCAATGATTCCTTTGCCGGCTGAAGTCAAAGTATGGTTACAAAAGTCAATTTGATTGAGAAGCTACATACTGATTTAGCTAACTGATGTGTTCTATAAGCATCTCATCTTACATGCTAACATGGAGATTTGCTGTTCGGTTAAATCGTTCGCTGGTGGAACTTGTGGGTTTAGTCATCGAGAAGACCGAAGTTGTATATCTCAAGTCGTTCCCTTGCGTGATTGTTAAAAAGACATTTCAAGTCACTTGCGGAGTTGCAAGTTTTCAGATCCAGAAAATGAAGTTGATCTTATTTCTTCGAGACGCCAAAAGATATCGATGATTTTAGAAATTGCCCCACTCATAGATCAAATCTCAGTGTTGGGTGGAGTCGTGGTTCCAATAGTAGATGTAGGGTGCCAAAAGAAGTGTTCGGCCATGGTAAAGGTAGGGCTAAGACGATTCCAAAAGCCGATAGGGGAATTGGCAAGCGTGTATCACAGATAGAACTCAAGATGTCTGGAAAATTCGTACGATCTGGCTTCGGTAAGTAGGCTACTTACCACCATGAGCAAAATTACGTGTGACGTCAGACTTAAGTCTCGACTGGGAATTGGTCAATAGGCCACCAAAATTCAGACAGAGGCTGAGTTTTCTGAACTAATGTCTGAACACTTTGTTGACTTTCCGCTGTCTGGGGGGACGCGTAATTATGCACGCGGTGGTAAAGGGCCCTTCCGCACAAGCAACTAGACGCTGACAAGACTTGTTTCTCTTCGCCAAAAATCATATCAAAATTTGTCCTTGCTAAATGTCAAGTGTGCTGCACGCATCAGCACCCCGGGGGGACCCTTTACAAAAGAGGGCGGGGGTGCGCGCCTGGAATTTCGAAAACGACGGTTATAAAATTATATAAGGTATATAAGTTTTATACGTGTGGGAGTGGCAACAATTAGCCTGTAGAAACAAGTATTAATGTCCTTTTCTGTCTCTTTCTATGCTTCCCTCGCTCCTAGAGAGGATTCATACAAATAGGAGAGCCGTGCCGCATTTACATTATACAGGTAGAAAAGGTCGTCCAGAATGAGTATTTCGTTCTGAAATGAAAACCCCAATAAACTCACTCAGAAATGACACGTTTCGAATAAATTTTACACTGGTTATTATGTGGCAACCGGTATGAATTCGTTCTTGTACAAAACTCATTCGGAAGTCTTCTAAAAGGCCCTTAAAAGTTTTTATTCCCAGAGCATCACGCTTCTGCCGTTAACACGCATGCAAAATAAGGGCAACTTTTTATGCTTTAATGTTCTCAGTCGCACAACAGATAGGTACACATTTTGGCTGAGAGAGAACTTTTTTGAGGGTAATACAAATTTAGATCTGACTGACCGTTCACTGAAATAACTACGATTACGCTCAGACAGCAAAAGTTTTAGTTTAGATGAACTCGGAATGCTTTTTTTAAGGTATGATTTAGCTGCATTTCGAAAAACTTTGGTTTTTCTGAACAGTTTGATGACTCTCCTATATGGAATTCTGGAGGGTTCTCTTTCACGTTTCCTTCTATAATGCAACCTTCGTGTACATGTACAAACGTCAACCGTGGTCCTTGACATTCTGCTTTTCATAATTTCATGACTTAGTGAATCAAGATATTCAACTGAATTATCAGTTGGCATTTTCAGCAGAGTTTCCTGGTCGTTAAATTTGGTTTTATCTTCGGCATGCTGGTCAGTTACCACTAAAGTGTTGCATTCACATGTCTGGTTGGCAGATCTGGACATTTGTTCAAATTTGGCATTTACCTGCTCATATTTGGCTTTTATTTGCTCGTACTTGGCTTTGATTTGCTTGTACTTTGCTTTAATTTGTTTGTATTTGGCTTTCTCGCTTTCCATAGTTATGGCGTAACCCCAGCGAGCGGGGACATCGACGTACTGAAAACACGCCTGGTACTTGTCATCGCCTTCAGAGTAACCCTGGCTAGACGACGGTTTTACTGATTTTGCTGTCCCTGGATACACCGGGGACTGATTACAAACATCTTCACTCACGAAGGCGCCCACTGCGTAGTAGCCCTCCATAATTTATAAAATGGCGAACGCAAACATTCTACCCAATCTGTCAGGTGACTTTACGAGCACTTCCCGAGGACAGCCGAAGTACGGGCGATCTATTAATTCCAATTTTTTTTTAGAAAAAAATAAACCATGATCGAGGATATCCATGAAAAACCTTTTATCGTTTAACCTACAAACTGTAAGTGCTTACCTGAACAATAGCACGAAGGCTTTTCCTCACAACAATGAACGACTCCAGTCCAGAAGCATTCACTAAGCCATTCGTGGGCTCAAACTTTATGAATTACTTTCCAACATCGATACAGCTCCAGGAATAGCAAACACAGCCTTCACCAACTCACTTAACGAGCAGTTGGCCGCGATCGACACTTCAATATCGGATTCTCGGCGAGCAGCTCGACTCGATTATTTAGAGCCCGCGGTGGAAGTAACCGAAATGTCAGCGTTTTATATGCAACACTTTTTAATACGTAAAGTATCCCCCAATTGTTGGGCCATACCGTTGATAGTCTAGCGGTAATGCCGCCATCTCCCAATCTTTTCCTTGTAAATGTAGGTGGATCAAATCCTTAGCTGGACAGTTATTTTTTCGTTTTGCTTAACTTCCTTTCTTTGTTTTCTTTGTTTTCTTTTTCGGACAATTATCATTTTCCTGCACATATACATTGAAAAATAGAAGCATTGACACCATAAATGAAATATACGCCGCGAAAGACAAAAGTGTATTCGGAGATTAGGCAAACTTTAATTCACGGATGAAAAACGTACAGTTTTAAACTCTTTTAAGATTATCATTGGCTTCTTTTTCACCCCACCACTATTCTTAGCAACAAAGGTCCCTATTTCGTTTGTTTGTTACTCGCCCAAAACTATCAAATGCACTCAAAAGCCTAAAATCGAAAAAAAGTTTACAGGAATCGACCAATCGAGCGAGCGAGCGAATGCCATTCCCCACATCGTACCTATAACTCGCTCTTGCGCATGCGCGCAATTCACGAGTTAAAAAGGAAAGTAAATTCCCTCAGAGAAAGCATAATATTTTCATCGCTGATTTGCTGCATGGCTCTGGATTTGTGTGTTAGCATAGAACACAACCTCAAATATTATTGTTATTTTTTAGAGGCTAGTTCTTCTAGGCTTGCAAGCGAAACAGTACGCTTAAACAACTAATGGAGGCAGTGAAGTCGCAAAATATGTGAAACACCTCGTGCTGGAAAAAAACATACTTTTGAGCGCACGATCTTTACAGAGAGCAAAAAAATCATAAAACGAAGATAAAAGGGAAGTAAATGTATCACTAAAACAACTTTTATGGTGATTTTGTGATAGTAAGGTTGCTTTGAAGCTGTATTTTGGCGAAAACTGTGAAGTTTTTTTGTTTGGCGTTAATTGTAAGCTATGGTAAGATGACCGGGGGCATGCCAAAGTTTAAAACAACTAAATGACCAGCAGTCAGATATTTTTTTGGAAATTTGACAAATCGAGAGATCTTATACAATCAAAACTATCATATGTTGATGTGAAACTGGGAAGTGATCTCGGATGGATTTGTAAATCACCTGTCAAGCGCTTGGTTTACGCTTTTCAGAATGCGGAGCCATGGATGCTGACACTTAAAATGACAGGTAGTTGCAAATTTTCTAAAAATTAAGAAATCGAGACAATAGATACAGTCCAAACTATTATGTGTCGGTGAGGAACTGTTAAACGATCCCGAGGAGAATCAATAATCTCATGTCTAACGCTCAGTTTATGATGGGCTTCTTAACATGTTCAAGGAGATACACGGAAAGAAATGGAGCAGCAGTATACGAGTTGATACCAGAACACCCCCTACCATAATAGTTCTCACAGACGAGTTTGTCATAGGTATTCTTTGATTAGATAAGGGATATCTTTGAATTTATTTGACATGTTGTGGTGTCTTAATCGATTTCTTTCTTTTTTTTTTCTTCTCTTTTTTTGCCTTATCCCCTATACTTTAATTTAGGTTGTGTTTTTTTTTTCGAGGGAAGCGTACTTTTTTGTACGATTTTTGTGTGATTAATCGTGAAATATGTGATAAAATCTACCGATTAACCTCTCACCTTATTTATTTATTTTTTTGTCAAATGCGGCGCTTTTATGAGGGCGGCGCCTATTGGATTTTTTTCTCAAATGCGGTGCATACTCCGAGGCGGTGCTTATCATGTACTATTTCATAACCGAGAGTGATTGTTTCATTAGTTTCTAAACACGCTTGAACAACGAGGTATATTTCAAGTCACATGCGCCTGAAATGAGTTGTTTCGCTTTATGGCTTAAAGAACGAGGTCTATTTCATGTTTATTGCACTTGTCTGAGTTTAGTTCACCACTAGACTTCAAGTTATTCCGATGGACACTGATGGACTTCATTGGAGTCCGAGGGATTCCACCGGATTGTATCCCACAAATGGATTCCGATGGAGTCCATCGCACAGCATTTCTGCCCTCCCCGATGCTTATCCGACTTCCGGTACTCTTTCGCGTCATCACTTTCGGTTATCTTACCTATGTAAGGGGGCGTCAAGAATATAGTTTTGCCTATTCCACCGGAAAACCACGTATTCCATCGAACTCTATCGGTGTGTATTGGAAATGTATGAAGTTTATGTTAAGTTGATGCTATGACCAGCTGTAGTTCGATTGCTGGAATTGCCCAGAGTACATCTGATATTTTAGATCACACAACTACCAGGGCGCATTTTAGTTAATCCAAGAAGAGAAAAAAGAATTACGGCCAAATTCAAAGGATCCCCTTCTAACAAGCTGGCAGCTGACAATTTGCCGCGTATTTACTCAGATTTTCTACTTATAAAGATTGATCTCTAAAAGCTCTTCTCAAACCTTACTTTCGTATGGCATCCCAAAAGACGGAGGAGTCAGAATTCTGGGAAAGTCTAGAGAATACGTTTGGTCGCAAAATTCGGATCGATCCACATGTGAGATATGTCATAAATATGGCTATCAAAGAATCGAGAAATCAGGACCCCGAAGAAAGAGCAGAAGTGGTCGATGACGCGATGTATTTAGCTCACGACTTCGTCAACGTCGCGTTCAAAGATGAAAGTGACGCAGAAGTTGCTTATGTAGCGGTGAAGACAGCTAAAGATTTCATAAATGAAGAACTCAAGTCAAAAGGGGTAAAGGTGCCAATTGATGAAGAAACTGAAAACGAAATTGAAACAAAACAAACCACTGAGGGCAACATATCACCTGGGGATTTTCTAGAACAATTCCCGGGGTTCAAAAAGCTGGAGAGAAAAGGTGGACCAAAAGAAAAACCGAAAGAAGAAAAAGTTGATTATGTCGTCAACGATGGTGTAATAAACATATATGATAGAAAAGTTTGTTGAGGTAAACAAGGTAAAAATTTTCGAAGATAACGATTATCAAAAGCTCAGGGATAAGGGGAAGTACAATTTACATTCGGTGAGTGGTTTACCTACTTTCCGTGGCTCAAAGCATCGCTCCTGGAATAGAATTACTCATAGTCTGGAAAATGACATCGAGCGACTTAAGCTCCCAAGTAGCGAGACGCACTCTCGTGAATGCAATGAGGCTTTCAGCAAGGCTAGATATAAATTGTTGAGTGAGGCTATAGACAGCATGTTGTACGCTTTTGAAAAATTTAAGTCTACCACAGATGTTGAGGAAACAGATGTCAAGAAACTGGTCAGGAATCAGTTGCTTGAAGACCCCAAAATTAAAGAACTAGGAAAGAAAATTGAAAATATTATTCACCCAGATACTGAAATGTTGCTTGGATTGTTTGTAGACAGTCAAGCTTTGAAATTGTGGGAAGGAGAAGGAGGAAATAGAGAAGAATTTAATGATTTCGCAGAGAAAGTGAAAAAGATGTTTCAAAAATTGCCTGAATTCGTTGTGTTTTGGGGAGAGTGGGCTTACACCGTTTCCAAGAAGCTCAAGCCTAAGGCCTCCTCGGTAAAATAAAATACTAAAACCTCGCCTAAAAACCAATTGGCGGGTAGGGTTCTGTCGAAGCCTGTGTTTCTATAAATATATGCCTTTAATTTCTCGAAAACCTATAACTAGTGGCTAAAGATGATCTTAATGCACTCCAAGTCTGAAATTCAAGTACTTAGTTAGCACTATGTACATTAAACAAACAACATGTAGCTTTCTAGATTAAGGCATTTAACCTAATGGGAAAAAATAGTTGAAAAGAATAAGACGTGTTAGTTTATGCGAAATCAGTGTTAACAAAACACAATACAGAACTATTGGTAATGAGGAATATATTTAGCTATTTACATGTGCGTACATAATTTGTTGTTGCTTCTTTTTTTTTTTAAGTTTACGACCTATATGGAGTAATTCGAGAATTTGGAGTAGTGTGTATGAGGATTTCTGGATATATCTACAGCTGTTTTTAACTGTCTCTCCTTGGCAACAGTGAAATATAATTTTACAGATGTTGTACTCATTATACTGTCCCAGTTCGTCACTTTCGTGACGACGATGGTACAAAATGAAGAAAATTACACTCTTAGATATTTAATTCGGCCTCCCCTTACCTCCCCTGCCCTCTCAATGATGTTCTGCAAAATGGCATAATAACATTGTCGACTAACAACATTAGGGGAGGGGGAGAGTGCTGAAAGAACACCATAGATGTTGTTCTGGAGAGGTGTCCCAACTAATTACGTAGTCGAGGAAGCAGTTTCACTGATCTGTGTTCAGAGAACTGATTGGACAAAAATCAATATTTCGCGCATATCCTGAAATGATTGGCCCTTATAGAGCTTCTGGAGAGAGGTGCAAGATTAGCTCGTCATCGTTCGGGTTTGAACGCTTTAATAGTTAAAACAAATAAAGTTAGCGGTTACTAAAACTAAGCTAAAAGTCGCTCACTTTCAAACCCTAATCATCCTTTGTCTAATTCTTATCACGTGTCACGATAAAGTTTACTTGATCCTTCCCTAAAGCTCTGTAGTTGTATAATGATCCTCCCTATTGTTAGTCAATTATCTTTTGTCCCCCCCCCTTAGTACACTGTTAGCGACAGCGAAACCCCCATCGAATTCATTCCCCCTGAAAATCACGTGATTCCTTTAAAATTCTCTTTACCATCTCCCGCTCCCCGTGAGAAATAACGACTACTCCTTTACTGATGACAGCGTGTATCATTCGACCTATGAAAGTCTTATCTCCAGAGGCCAGTTCTGATTGCCCTGGGCTCCAAGAATTTTCAGGCGAAAACACGAAAGAAACACCGCGATAGTAAGAATATTCAATACAAGGGAAGGTCACCTATCACGTGGTACGGACTAGCACCTTGCTGGATTTCTCTTTCAATAATCCTAATAAGTGTTACTCAAGGACCAACCAAAATGGCAAACTCAGGTTGGTTTCATGCCAATGAAAATTTCAATCATGTTTGTTAGATTTGGATAACTAGGATTTTTATATTTGAAGCTAGTTGCACTTCCACTTCAAAAATCTTATTCCGCCGGAAGTAGTGACTCTAAGTTCATCGCAGATGAGACTAACCCATTACACCCTAACATCACTATACATATTCTCCATACTGTCATCTACACATTTCCTAAAGCACTGAAAAGGAGAAATTGTTGAACAATCAAGAGCTTCTCTGGTTACTGATGATTTTCTTTATTCTCGTGACCCTGATGTGTGATTCAGGGCTAATACTGAAAGGAGAAATTAGATCTATGTCACTCATAGGGGTCGTTGTTTGAAGACTATTTTCTGACGATTACACTTGTTCGTCACCCCTTTCAATGGTACGAGATACTGAAGAACAGTCCCACTCTTTAAAAAAAACCGTTTTTCTTTTTTATTACTTCATTGTTTCATAACTTATCTAATATTCTTACATTCACCAAAATATTTCTCCAGTGTTTCTTTTTCTTTCAATTTCTAGAATACATTATTCGATACCATTTGTCAATGACTAAAATGGCTTTTTGCTACCTATATAGGAAATAATCAAATTTGCTCATCACTGCAAACTGCACGATCCTAAGAACGAAATTGTAGGTAATATCTCAACGGAATAAACGTTGCTGTGATGAACAGAAGCAGTACCAAAAGTATGGGGAACACGTCCGCGTCCTTAATAAAAAAAAAAGAAAACAGTTTCTATTCTAAGGAAGATGGTTGTTGGCTGAAACCTAGTGACCCTTTGGGTGAATCGAAAACAGATTAAGCATTAATAAGCATGCGGTGAGTTTTTAACGAAAAAGTGTGAGTTATTCTTGTTGCTGATAATTCAGATAATTATCGAGTAATAGAGTAGTTTTCAATTGACTGTCTTAAAGCCAAGACCAAGATAATCACAACCGCCAATCAAAACAAAGGTTTGCGTCATCATTAGCCAATTAAGATTCAAAATTAAAACAAGCACACTTCCAAAAGCGCGGGAAAACGTGGGCGACCAAGTGATGTTGGCTTTCGTTTGGCATCTGATCAGTTAAGAGCATGGCGCGATTTTTCTAGACCAATCACAAACCGAAGCAAAGCAAAACAAAGGCAGTCCCGCAAAACTTTCAACACTCAATTGAAATTACTCAATGACGTCAAGCTCAATACTCAAATCTTTGACATTTTCAAAGATAAAATCAAGCGCGGGACAAACTAACCCTTACAAGTAGGATAAAGAGAGATCACTTAACAAGCGCTACATTCTGCACCAAACATTGAACAAAGAAACCGATCAGACGAACCTTACAAAAGAAGAATCTGGGGGCTTAAAATGATTTCGTCCCGATAAAAACCAAAGACCCACTTTTCAGCTGGATTCCTATTCCTACAATTACTGTAATCAATGGGAACGAGGAATGACAAGTTTTTGTTCACTTGCGCATAAAAAAGAAACAAAAACAAAATCATAAATAAGATAAAAGTTCACGTATCAAATCAATACTTTAAACAATTATCATTATCATTTCTGTGTTAGCGACGACTTCTTTGTCTCCTAAAAATACATATTTACATCACCATTACAATTCAACTTTTGGTTCTTATTTTTTTGGAAAAGTATTGGTCTTGGATTCAAAGTCCTTCCCGACTCTTAACAAACTGATTGGCAAGATTTTATAAAAGAATTCCCTCGAAACAAACCTAACCTAACCCACCCCACCCCAGCCCTTCTAGTGCAATCCTTACCCACCCTCACGAATAAATTTGACCCCACAGCTCACCCACCTCTTCCCGATTGATAACACGTTTTGATCAATCTTAGTCTAACAATCTCGAAAAATTGGCATTTCTACCAAAACTTCCCCACTGCGGGGCATGCAGATAATACGCTTTGTTTCCATAGGATCATAATTTTTTCAAGAAAAGATTCTTCCTCCCACCAGACCTTTTCCAACCACCCTCCCTTGCTTCCCTTAACCCCCCCCCCTTATCACCCCCCCCCAGAGAGACCCTCAAAAAGCAGTGTCGTCCCCCACAGACCCTCCGCTCTTCCTGTTGTCGTCAGGACCGCCACTAGTCCGATGACTCCACACGACTTGAGCAGCCTGCAGCGAAGCTAACAGATCATCGGAGTTTTTACGGAAAGGGGGCTGAGGGTTGCGGTTTCCCTTGGGTTTAGGGCGAACCGCTGGGGGAATTTTCGGTGCCGGTGCCGGTGCCGTTGTTGTCGGAGAAATGCCCTGGGGAGTGTTATTCGCTGGAATGCTAACTTCCTCTCGTGGCTGCCACACACCTTCTACGGACTTCCGGTTTTCCTCTTTGGAAGCTTCACCTCCCCCTCTCCAGTCTTTATCCGTTGGTTCTTCCTTCTTTTCGGCTTCTTCCGCCTTCTCCTGGCTAGGTGACTGGGGTTTTCTGGTAGGCGAGATGCTCCGAAGCCTTGGTATCACGAATCCCTGTTCCTTATCAGGTGTCTTATCCACAGAGTTGTCGCTCTCTTCTCTGGGCGCCTTACGAAGCCGCGTCAGCTGCCGCTTTACGATATCTTCCGATGAGATTGCTGGCACGGAGGTCTTCTTAAACGACAATGATCCTGGAGATGGCCCCTGAGAGCTCACTCCTATCGGACTTGCTCCGATGGGACTTGCTGCTGCGTGGCTTGCATGATCCGCTGTGGGAGAGGGTAAACTGTCCCTTCCTCGTAGCGAGCCCTCTCTCTTGGGGATCCTTGGAGGCAGATCCCTAGGCCTGTCTATTCCACCGGATGAAATCTTGGGTGATGGCGACAGCTCGCCGGAGATCGAGATATTCCCTTCGCCATCATTTGCATCGACATCGTCGTCTGTCAGCATACGAATGTACCTGGCTGGCACAAAGCCTTCAGTTCCATTGATTGTCCCGTCCCACCATTCCGGGTTAAATCTTTTGAACACCTGAATAATGTCGCCTTTTTTAAAGGACAGTTCCTTGGAGGATCGAGCTGAGTAATCATATATCGCTTCGGCTTCCCTTGGCTCCAGATCTGCAGGAAAAAAAAGGAAAAAAAAGTAACCATGACTGTAAGAAAAAAGACGACGAACTGGCATGAAACGCACGAGTAATGCGAGCGCTCAGCTCGCTGTTAAATCGCGTTTTATATTAACGTGTAGGCGAGTTGCAGAGTTCGTTATGTGCAAGTGAGGTTCAAAAGAACCGGAAGTAAGATATTGGTTGCAATTTTTAGCTAAAATGGACGTGTTGACTCTAAGAATGTTTCAACATTCTATTTAATCTAAAAAGATATCTTTTAAAAGCAATGTTTTAAATGCTTTAAATACTTGACGCACTCCTCATTCTCTCTCTTCCTTCTGAGAGGGCATTAAAAATCGTTCCATTCTGAACACTTACCTTCCTCGCTCTCACTCTCTTCTGTCTCAGATAATGGCGCTGGTAGCGATTCTCCAGAGCCAGGGAATATCTCGTCACAATGTTTAATAAGTAATTCTATCATTCCATTCACTTGACTTTGATAAGCTATCATGTCTTGTTCGGACGGGATACGTAACAATGTCGGGCCGAACACTACCGCCAGATTGTGAGCGTCCATCTTGTTAGATTCACTGTGCTGTGCAACTCTGCCGAGAGACGTCATACCGTAGAACATTAAATTTTGGGGGTTCAATTTTGCGAACGTATTCTTTGTTATGGGAAGTGGCTATAGAGTAGCAGTTTTTTGAAAACTTCTAAAATGCCTTGTCACGGCAATGTGGATACTCGAACTTTCTGATGTCATACCATGGGACTGCCTGAACCATTCTATTGGGTTATGTAATGATGATGTTATTTTATCTGAAATTGCTGTGTTGTAGTCTTCAAGAAAGTTCTAAAAAGAACAATTGCTGTTGTTGACAGAGACCGACTGTCTGAAAAGCTATACTGACTGAGAGCTATTCAGGTCGCTTCGCCTACGGGTCGTTTCGCCTTCGTCCAGAGTCGGTTCGCCTACGATTCATATGCATGAATAACACTACAGCAGTGCAAAAGCGTGGAAAGCATGATAATTACAGTAATTTAAATATTAGGGTACAATTGCAACATTGATATATATCATAGCATTTATCCAATGTTGCAAAAAGGGTCAAATCAATTTGTCTCTCATGTCAAAGCGCGGTGAGATGAACCCAATTAACATGGTAATCATTAGAGTTCATTAGTTGTGATATCAAATTTTCATGCGATAGTTTTCGATCATCAATTTTTGTTTCAATTGAACCAATTGTTTTATACAATAATTGTCATATTTAAGACGTAGGCGAACTGACATATTGGATGTAGGCGAATCGACTCTAGACGTAAGCAAAACGACCGTAATTCCTTGAAAGATTGTGTATTTCGAGGAGATTTAGAGGCAACATTCACTTTGCGTCAGTGGCGAACTAAGTTTCAATCTGCAATGGGCTAAAGTTATAATAATTTGGGACACGTTGTTTAATAGGGAAGTTCGGTTTTCAGGAGAGTAGCATTCTTTCTGGGTAAATTACATTGTAACATCTTCGATCCGATCCATCAACTAACAGAGCTTTTAAAAAAGATTGACTTATAATACTTACAAGCTAAGGAAAGAAAACAGATACTCCATCACTCGAACCACTGATTCAGGAAGCGAACTGAGTGCAGTCATTATTTCTTTGATACCATCTTCTACTGACGCTGACACTTCAGATAAAGAGAGGATAGTGCATCATAATCAAAGATCCAACACAACTTTAAAGTACAAAATTCAGGTTTTTTTGTTGTTGTTTGTTTGTTTTTTTTTCAGACATATAATTTCACAATAAAAAAACCCCGAGATGATAAACCTTGGTGGGCTGAACACAATCACCGCGGGTAACCTTGCATGTTTTCCCGCCCTTTGCCTGGGCCTAAAACTACTTGCCGTCCTCCGCGCCGGTTGCAGGACCTCCCGCCTTGGGCATTGATCGCATAATTACCAAGTGTTCGTAGCGGTTTCAAATTTCTCACTCTTAACGCAGGTAGGACAATTTTTCACCCTGGGTACAAGTTATACATTATTCCGCACTTGGCATTGAACGTAAAATTTCCCCTTGACGTAGATTGCGTAATTCGCGCCCTTTCAAAGGTTTAGCTCGCTATTTTTTCTTGCTATGTGCAGGGGTTTCATATTTCCCGCTCTTGAAAAAGTTGTGAAATTTCCCGTTCTTCACGCTGAATTGCAAAAGTCAATACCAGTTGCTGTACAAGATCCCTCTTTTGATAAGACCTCAACAATTTTCCAATTTTTAAAACCGCTTGCTTTCCTCAGCCATGGCATCCACTCTTTCCCTCTCACCCACTATCCTCGGTTATAAGCCAGGAGGGCCTCAGTCTTCGTTAGAAAAGAGGAACTACCCTCATTTAACAATATAACGAGATACTTACAGCTAGCCTTAATGAATTCTTGATAATGTGAACTAGGAAACAGAGGATCTTCCAGTTCCCTGAAATAAACCCGGAGTAAACCAGCCACGGCGTTGATATCTTTCCAATGATTCAGACCTGCTAAAGGATCACGACCTACCAAAAAAAAAAAAACCCGCGAATTTCAGCCGCAACGCGATAAATGTACAGAGAAACTTTCCCTAACTTTCAAGGCAGTTACCATTTTCAAAAAGTTGTTTCATGTCGTTTATTTCCGTTGTGGATCCCGATAACCGAAATATTCCTTGATGGTCCAGCCCTACGAACACAATAAAATAAATAAAAACTGTTATGTTATGACAGCATACTTCCCAGGGCAGCAGACATAACTAAAATAAGGGATTTTTTAAATTCTTCGAGGCCCCAGAATCGTCATTCTCTCTGACGAAGGGTTACCGCTCAAGACGTCAGCTAAAAGGGACTTTAAGAAAACCACGACGGCAACGACAACGTCTCTAAACAAAAAGTTTAATGAGAAGAACAATAGCTGTGCACGTGCGTTATAAATCTTTGTAAATTTCTTTGCGTCCTCTGCAAAACAACAACGTGAAATGACAAACCTGTGTTCCATATTCAGTTTCGAGATAGTTTTGACAGTGAGAAACAAACTAAATGACTTTAGAGTATCGCAAGATTCGTTGGTAAAATATAAGTTCATTTTTTAACCGACGTTGTCTAAGGCACCGCCGCCGTCATCGTTTCTTAAACTCCCAAGAGATTCTCTCAACGGTGGCAAATTCGCGTTATCAAATCAGTTAATAAAACTTAATTAACTAACCAGGAAGGCCGAATTTCAAGTACTCACCAAACTTTTTAATAAACTTGACACAACTTTCTACAACCTCTGGAATTTCTCTTCCTGTAACCTGAGAAATAAAGCAAACTTGAAACAATCAATTTAACCGGTTAACAAGAGCTTCTTAAGATGGCGATCACTTCTTTTGTTCTCGTGACCTTAATGTTAGATTCAGGGATGATATTGTAAGAAAACATTAGAAGCAAGTCACTAAGAGCCGGTTTTTACACGATATCTAACCCAAACCGCGGTTTTACGCAAGCAGTACACCTCAGGGATTCTCTATGAGAGGGCTGATTTAATTACAAAAATGTCCTTCCACTATCAGCTTTCGGCCCTCTGAACACTACTAACAAATTTAATTATTCGGATAGAAGTTCGGCTGAATTGAAGATGGCTTAGAATGCGGTTTGATTGAAATAATCGGCCCTTAGGGTCTAAAGAGTCAATCCCCGATATCTACCTGAGGAAATGCCACACAAACTTTCCAAAAAATTTGAAACAGTTACAAGTGCGGTTATTTTTCCGCAATCAGTCGTTAAGAACTGCATGATATGACTTGGTGCATGTACTTACTTTAACATAATTTTCTAGATTACATCCAAACACTTTGGCCTTCTTGTGCACAGAGTCTAGAATCGCTGAAGCTTCTTTAGAAGACATATCTAACGCTGGTCTCTTGAGCCTTAAAAAAATTGATGAAATGAAAATTCATATCATTTTTATAATATCAACACATTATAAATGTGAAATATGTGATGAGGAAAGAAAGACTTATGGAGCAGCAGGTGTCAAGGAGGCGAGATATGGGGCAGACAAAATCAAGTATTGTACCAAAAACCACGATTGCAAATGCTCGTGGTAGAAATTTAGGGTACATTTTCCAAGACAAAAAATCAGACTTTTCTCTAATACATGTTTAGACACTTTGTGCAAGCCTCACACATCCCTTAAGTCATACCCCAGTTTCAAACCCCCATTTGACGTCCTAAAAATTCTAAAAAAAAGTCACCAGAAATCAAAGTTAAGGCAAGGGAAGAAATACAAAACAAAACAAAAAAAAATGTCGAAAGAAATTCGGGGTTGCTTTGGTTTTCTCTAACTTTGCTCTGTGATTGGTCTAGAAGAATCGTGTCATCCTCTCAACCAATCAAAAGCCAAACCTAAAAGAATCGTGACTTGGTCATTCGCATTTTCCCGCGCTTGAGCAGTTTTCAGTTCTCATTGGCTAATGACTATGTAAACCTTGGTTCTGTTTAGTCGCTGAGATAGCCTTGATTTTGGACACCCAATTGAAAATTGCATTAAAAAAACACAAAGATGTAACAGTTTGCTACACGAGAAAGGTCGCCAAAATGGCTTCCTTTCGGTGCAAATATAGTCCCCCAACTTTCTTCCTTCTAACTAAGGAGATCAAAACGGCTACAGCTTAGACAGGGGAATACTACATGTAGAGATGTTGGGCAAGAAGTGTGGAAATTCATTTTTAACATCATTTTAAAATACCTGGCTCCCACAATGTCTGGTGTTACTTCACCTACGAAGAGTAAACAAAGTTAATAAATGATTGTAAGTCACTTAACAATAAAAAAAATTAAAAAAGTAAGAAGTACTGTTTACTACTAACCGAGTGTTTTGGTCAGCATATCATTTTCAGCCTCCACACGGACTTGTACACTACTAATAAGAATAAGCTCCCGCATTTTCTGGAAGAGAAAAAATATCAGAAAGCAACATAAGGAAACATCTTTTAAGTACGCTGCATAATATCAGAAAAGAAGGGTGCAAAAATTCTGAGCTCTAAAGTAACGTAAAACCTGAATATTTTACAACAATAACACAATCGATCCCGACTGTGGAGAAAGTAAAAACACCAACAGCAAAGTAGCAGATTAACTCCTGGACTCCCAAGATATGATTGTAAATTCTCCTTTCCAGCTGCAACACATTTCCTTGTAAATTAGTTACAAGAATTTGGCGTTTGATCAAGCAGATAACCACTAACTGATAAGTCTGAGTATTCTCATTACCTGTTTGTTTGATAATGTATGGGTACTTAAGGGAGAAATTACATGTTAGTTGCTTCTGGGAGTAATTGAAAGGTTCCAATGAGGTCGTACCGTAATATAATACATCTCTAATTCTTCACTGCTGTACTTGATTGATTGACAGCTGCCTACTCCAGCAACAGGATCCACTGCTCCATTGGCCAGTTTCATCATTTCACTGTCCCACTGCTGATGCATCGACGCAAGAGCATCTGAGGCGGCCTCCGCTGACTTTCCAATCTAAAAAATGGACAACAGTGGCTGTTGAATGCAAGGTGAAACTCATAGACATGAATGGCTTTTTAAGGGAACCACTAACTTAACTTAACCCCTTACACTCTGGCATCAGTGTTCATATTCTCCCTACTGTTCTCTATACATTTCCTATGATACGAAAGGAGAATTTTTTTCAACAATCGAGAGCATCTTGAGTTGATGATCATTTCCTTAATTCTCATGACTTTTGTGCTTGACTCAGCAGTGATACTGCCAAGAGAAATTAGAAGCCAGTTCCTCTTAGGAATGAAAGGGTTAAAATGTTCTTTACTATCTTTCCTGCTTCATTTTGCGAGAGGCTTTCAACATTTCTGACCGTAGCAGTGAGCAGGATGCTTATCAAATATGAACATACTACTGCCATAATCCACAACAGAATTATCTGTAGCTCAGTAATAAAACACTGGATCACAAAGTCAGAAAGTCTTAGGTTTGATTTTGCACAACTCAGCCAGTTTTTGCCTCATGCCTTTGGCAAAATGAATGGCCACATGTGTCATTTAAGGCCAAAACCAAAAGCTGTCATCTTCCTCATCCTCTTTAACCTTTTACACCCCAACATCAATGTGTAAACTCTCCATACTACTTTCTATACAGTTACAAAGATGCTGACAGAGAGAATTTGTTTAACAATCAAGAGCTTCTTTAGTTTGTGATCATTTCCTTTATTCTCATGACCTGGATGTTTGACTCAGGGTGATATTGTCTGGAGAAATTATACACTAATCACTCTTAAGGTTTAAAGGATTTAAAAAAACGTGGAAAGGAGATGTCTACGGGAAGGTAATTACAAGCTCGTTAATTCACATTTTGCTAATTTCTTTTTCAGTTTTTTTGTTTGATGAAGTTCCTTAAACCTTGTTGCAATTAGGTATCACTAGAAGAAAGTGTTTTAGTGACAAACCTCATCTGTTTCTGCTTTTGCCCTTTGCAGTCTCTCAAACACCTTGTAGTGATGCTCTATTACATCAATTTGTTGAGGTGACACCTGATAAAGCTGTGAAATAAACATCCATACACATATTAAATATGACGTTTCATTGGTAAGATCTAGATATCACGCTCCACCGTCTGCCCTAAAATTTGTTTCATTTCATCTCAAGAATTTGGAGTTAAGTCACATAATATCCCTACTGGTAATGTGTAGAGGTAATCCCATAGGCTAAGTTAGATTGAGGATTAAAATCACACATGTTTTCAGAAATTGCAGAAAATTCTTGAGTCATGCAGCAAGTGACGAGAGCAATTTCTGCAACTTCTTTAAAACAAAAGTGATTTCAATCTTTAACTTTACAACAAAACTTGCTATTACTTTTTTATAACATAAATGGAAAATTTTATCTTAAAAAAGGTCAAAAACAACTTAGGCAACCTAAGAACTAATCAGTTTTAGGTAATTTTGTACGGGGAATTACCAAATTTAATGAAAAATTCCCTCTATCTCAGCCAATCAACATGTAGTAAATATGCCCTCTATGCCCTCCTCTGGGACTCATAATTTTTTCTTTGTTCCATGCTTGTGACAAGACACAAAACAAAATCTTTCTTTTTCTCTATTTCCTTACCAAACATTATGCCCAAGTCCCAATTACAGGGGAGTTCACAGCTTATTTGAACAAAGACTACTAGAACTACACATATGCACTACTACGAAACCAGGACAAAAACATTTTAAATTAAGTGCCAAAATTTGATTTCCATCCTCTTTAAAATTTAATCTCAAAAGAAAATGACGACATTTTAATTTCAGCAACAAATCATCTTTAAAAGATGTGAACATCAATCATCCGATTTTTTAAACACAACGTGGTGTTACAAGTTTTTTTGTTTTATCTTTTACTATTTTTACCACTTTTTATGTTTCAAGAATAAATAAAGACTACTACTACTATAAGACTACCACAACAAGCAGCATTATCTAAAGAGCAGAATAGAAGTTCTGAAATTCAGACTAAGAACAGAGACCAACCTCATCATCATTGAACGGCAAGAAGGCAAATGTGAATGGCAGAGCTAATGCACCGGAGTTGTCATCAAAGAAGAACTGTTTATCTTTAGCTGCTTCCACAGTAAACTTAGCTTCACGCACAACATCTACTGACTGGTTGCTGGAAGCTGCTACATTTGCTTCTGCAGTGACATACGCCTCAACTCCTCGAGTGAAAGAGTCGTGGTAATTGTAGTCAAAAGTCTGAGTGGAAAACAAAATACAAAATTTAACCCTTTAACTCCCAAGATCTCATAAGTAATTCTCCTCACTGTCTACCATACAATTCATATAATGTTAGTTCAGAGAATTTAGTATTGGATCAACCAATCATCCCCTTATTGATATTTTACTATATAAAAAAAAATTATTCTCATCTCTTCTCTGCTTGATATTGTATTGATATTGTAAGGAGAAATTCTGTCTTGATCACTCGTGGGAGTTAAAGGGTTAAGATCTTGTTACCCATTTAACCCTTTCACTCCCAAGATCTGATTGTAAATTCACCCCTCTAGCTTACAAATAAGTGATGACAATTTGGTGTTAGATCAAGATAATAATTTCTACCCAAAAAGTTTAAGTATTTTCGTTAAAATCATCAAAATATTCAGGGAAAAGTTACATGTTAATCACCTATGAATCAAACTTATGACAAAATTCTAAAGAGAAAGTAATCATCCTTTCCATGTTTTCATTAAAAAAAAAAAAAACAATTAACTCAGTGAAATGCCCAACAACAGCACACTTTCATGATGTGTACTGTCCATGTACAAAGGCATGACATGCCAACTGTCCTATTACACTGTCCAATTGCAAACACAATGCATACACTGTCCTATTAGGGCTTTAATCAGACTGGTGATAACCAATCACATTCTACAATTTTGTTATAGTTTTGATTAATGAAGCTATACCCTGTAACATGTAATGGACTTGCATCCTATGCAGGGGTATTAACATTAACATTGCTGCTTCATGATAAAGATACCATCATAGATTCAATAGAAAAAAAGGGCCTGGTAAAGCTACGATCCTTGTAGATAAGCTGTAATTTTAGCAATTGCAAAAGAAAAGCCTGGGAAAAATTCAGGCTTCAACGGGATTCAAATGCATGGCTCCCAGATACAAGTTCGCTACTGCTACCAACTGAGCTACAAAGCCACATATTGGGGGTGAGGCACATTTAGAAGTTTCCTTTTTCCTGAGGAGGAACTTTATCATAATTTTTATTAAGAATTTTGACCCAAAAAAAATGGGTCCCTTGACCTCAAAGACTTAACCTACAGTATGGGGCACAATCAGAGGTAAAGTTACACTCTGCCTATCACAAGACGACAACAAAAACAACAAAATCGATCAGTGGACATTTGTTCTAAAAAAAAAAACAACAACAAAAAGAAAAAGAAAAAAGAGCACACTCACATCAACCAATGTCTTGAGAAATCCATTGTAATAATTCTCCAAGAAATGGTTTGTAGACTCCAGTGATAAGACATACTCATTCTTAGCTTTGACACACCTCTTTTTGCATTCAGTACATTTTTGTTGGTGCTATTAAAGACCGGTAAAACAACACATGAAATGATGTTTACATGTGCCACTACAGTTATAGCATTTATGGTCATTGTCATCAACAATGTAATCATTAACTATTTTAACTGTTTTATAATACCAATATTATATCGTCTTGAAAAAAAATTACAGTCAAACTTCAATTATCTGGAGTCATATGGGGCTGGGCCAAAAAGTCCCGATAACTGAGAGTCTAAACAATAAAAAATATGAATAATAATAATAAGCCTAAAATAAAATTGAAATCATGTACATACCCTTAAATCAATATTACCAAAGAATTAACACATGTTCTCAAATCAGAGTGCATCATCATTAATATCTGTCAGAGGTATGTTTGGAAATTAAGAAATCTAAACATCAATGTTTCATGGAAAGCAGAACAAATTCTGTGAGTCTGATGGCTGCTTCTTTACAAGTGCTTTGATTAATAGCAAACGTTGTCACACTTTGCAAATGTAACAAATAAATGTTTATAGCCAATAATACCACAAAAGCAAGCCCTCATACACTGTAATAAAAAAAATCCCCATGAAAGTACAGATAACTGAGGTTTGACTGCATCAGAATATATTTTTTTGCATGACTATAAATTGCTCTGGTTATACCTTTTCAACTTGCTTAGCCATTTTTTCATTCTTTCTTCGCGAATCTTCCATCTTTTGAAGTTTCTGCTCCGCTGTTTTGCTCTCTAAAGCCATTGCATGATAGCGATGGAGTCTCTACAACAAAAATGTATGCCATGAACCCTTTACCCCTTACATCAATATCCATATTCTCAATACAGTTCTCTAGACATTTCCCTTGGTACTTTTAAGGAGAATTTATTTTGTGATCAAAGCTTCTAAGCTATTCTCATGATCTTAATGAATGGTCAGTAGTAATACTGTGAGGAGAAATTAGATCACTCTCACAGTTTAACCCTTTAACTCCCAAGATTGGATTGTTAATTCTCCCTCTCTAGCTGCTACACATTCCCTTGTAAATTTTTTGCAAGAATTTGCTGTTGGATCAATATTTAAAAAATCTTATACCTGATAAGTTTGAGTATTCTTACTACCAGTTTGCTGAATAATATATGGATACTACAGGGGGAAGTTACCTGTTGATCTCATCTGGGAGTTTAACTTCCACGAGTGACCAAGACAGAATTTCTCCTTACAATATCAATACAATGTCAACCAGGTAAGTTATGAGAATAAAGAAAATTATCAATTTAGGGATAATTAATTGATCCAATACAAAATTCTCTGAACTAACTTAATAAGAATTGTATGGTCAATAGTAAGGAGGATGACAAATTTGAACTGGGAGTTAAAGGGTTAAGGGGCTAAAACATTTTTTGATAGGTTGGAAAAAATTCAGTTCCCGTTGTACTACACTAGTCTAATTCAGTAACAATTTTCATCTTGAACACTTGTATAAGGCTGAACAATTTATCATAAAAGTTTCATTGAGAAAAACAACTCAATTTTGTATTCACCCTGTTAAGATCGTTAACTGATTTGAGAAGTTCATCCTGGAGAGTTGAAGCTGTCTCACAACACTGTAAAATACAAAAAAAAGGGAGAACTTACAAAATTAAAGATATTCCATGCTTGTTGCCTATCTCACTTTCACTTAAAATATTACTAATATTAATATTACTATTCTCCACACTGTTCTCTTTAAATTTCCCATAGCACTGACAAGGAGAATTTGTTTGAAAATCAGGAGCTTCTTGAATTGGTGATCAATTCTTTAATTCTCATCATCTTTGTACTTGATTTAAGGGTGATACTGTGAGGAGATATTACATGCAAGTCTCTTTTAGGGGACAAGAGTTGACATCATAAAGATCTAGAAATAAAACATAACGGTTTTTCCACTTGACCACCCAATGCACCCTAACATCAGTACATATATCCATACTGTTCTCTTCACATTTCCTATGGTGCTGTCAAGGAGTAATTGTTTATAGAAATGAGGAGTTTCTTTAGTTGGTGATCATTTCCTTGATTCTCATGACCTTAATGTGTAATTCAAGGGTGATATTGTTGGGAGAAATAGGGTGCTAATCACACTTTGGGTTAAAGGATTAAGATACAAACTCTTACATGCTTGGATATTCTTTTACAGTCGTCACTTATAATCATGAATCTATTAACAATGTCAGTGGAAACATTGTCGGCAAGACCCTGATGCATCTTCGATTTGTTCTTTGTTTCAATGAGGACTTGTTGCCATAAATCCATTGTGGTTCCCTTCTCTTTCCTAGTGACACAAGTTAAATAGTGAATAAGGGCATTAATAAATCCCACATTCTGTTAGTCAATTACAACAGCATGGTGGACTACCAGTTCAAAAGAGAGAGCCACAATTAAAACAAAGACAGTTCTTTTTTTTCCCACCAATTCTTTTCAGAGCCACACAGATCATTTAAAAACCACCTTATGAAAGTCCATATCTATCAGTTACTGTCTTGAAAACTTAAAATGGCCAGATAAAAGTTCAACTTTTTGCATCAGTTTATTCCAAACACTTGGCTATACGACACACAGTTCTTTTCAGAGCCACCTCTGTTCTTTTCAAATCCAACCAAACTTACAAAAGGCGGTAACTAACAATCACTGTGTTGATTTTGTTTAAAATATAACTGGGAAAAATTGGCCTTATCAAAGCAGTTTCACCAAAATACGTGGCTATAAGATACAAACTGAGTTTACCATCAATTTTCTATGAGAGGACAAATTTTACTGGTAAAAAATGGTGCACCTTGTGACTCAATAACTACATAACAATGTAGTTGAAATGTTTTATGTTACCTCTGTGCTTTATGCCTATGAAGTTTTTCCAGATACATCTTTGAAAGCCTATCTAGGTTTCGAGAATATTCCATCTCAATTTCTGACAGCCTTCTGAAAAATTCCTGCAGATCTGCCAGAAAAAGCAGTTTTCCCTCTGTTCTGTTCTCAAAGCATTTCAGCTGCTCAATAAGAATCTGGCGCATCTCTGTCAAAAGATAACATTAACATCCCAGTTAACCAATGGGCTCTAGGATTAATAAATAAAATCTTTTGGAACTAGACAAACTGTGAACATTGGCATATGAGCTACACCTTTTCTCTCCAAATTTTCTTTACAAATCAAGGGTGCAGCTTACCAGTGAAAACATCTGGTAAACATGCCATGAATTTTCATCAATGAACATGATTGCTCGAAAACGCCTGGTTTCTAAGCTACAAACACCCCAACAAACAAATAAAAATTCCATTAATTTCATGTTAAACTTGATTGAAACCTGATAGGAAAGAAACAAATACTTGTTAACCCTTTAATTCCCATGAGTGACCAAGACAGCATTTCTCCTTACAATATCAACCAGATAAGGGTGAGAATAAAGAAAAATATCAATTTGGGGATAATTAGTTGATCCAATACTAAATTCTCTGAACTAACATTATAAGAATTGTATTGTTGACTAGAAGGAGAATTACAAATTTGATCTGGGAGTTAAAGTGTTAGGCAATACCAGAGTAAGATCAAACGCTAGTCTAAGTCAGTGGATACTATGTCCATACTTCAACAACTAAAATAATTTGCAAGGATTCAAAATCTAAAAAATGTGTGTTAAAATATTAAGCCTTTAACTCCCATAAATGACCAAGACAGAATTTCTCTTTACAACATCAATACAATATCAACCAGACAAGTGATGGGAATAAAGAGAACTATCAATTTGGGGATAATTAGTTGATCCAACACTAAATTCTCTGAACTAATATTATAAGAATTGTATGGTTGACAGTAAGGAGAATTACAAATTTGGTACATCTGAGATAATAAGCAGGTTTGAAGGTAAGTTTGGGTTTTTCAATATTGATAAAGATTCTTATTGTGAACTGTCTTTGGGAAGTGAGTTAAAAATGGTAAAAACTTTTATATTACAAGCTTTATCATTACCAAATTGAGAAGTTAAACTTAGTTTACACACATAATATGTTAACACAAAAAAAGGTAACATTCACTCAGAATAACTGAAAAGCTAATCTAGCTGAGTAAAAGTAAATAATGTTTAAATATATATATATTTATATTACATACACCATTAGTTTTCATTTATGACATTTTTTCTTGAACCCACCCTTGCGAAATGGCTTTTGGAATTCCTAGGAATTCCTAGGAAAATCCTAGGAATTCCTAGGAATAAAGGTGTGAATTTTCACGGTAAATTCGGACTGGGAATTCCTAGGAATTCCCAACCATAACAACTCTGGTTATAAAAACCTAGAAATTCCCAGAAATTCCCAGAAATTCCCAGAAATTCCAAGTTTATAGCCAACAGGACTTGGAATTCCTAGGAATTCCAACTCAGAGAACCAATGACTTTCCCTGAAAAGCTGTAAATCTAAAAAATTCCTAGGAATTTCTGGGAATTTCTGGGAATTTCTGGGAATTTTTGGGAATTTTTAGGAATGTTTAAGAATTACTGGGAATTTTAAGCAAAAATTTGAGGCTAATGATATAAAATAAATACTTTAAATTAAAAAAACCCAGCTAAAATTCAAGTATTCAATGAAATTTATTTAAAAGCTTGATTAAGGCGTACATGTAAAATATTTTTGATTAATTATTAACATCAATGTGTGGTAATATTAGGATGGAATTTGATTTATTTTTCTTTTCTTGAAAACTTCATACGGATTAATCCTCAATTACAGCTATTCATATAAAATAGTTCTAATCAATCATTAAATTTGGTTTGACACAAATTGTGAATAAAATCTGTTGATTCTTTTCCAAAAAATACAATATCCTAAGTTATATTTATATAGTTATATTCTTGGGAGTGAAGGGGCTAATTACAGACAAATAAAATTGATTTTTTGATTAAAATCTTGTTATAACTGTAACAATAAATTAGAATGAAGTTACCCTAAACTGCAAACTTAGCTGCTGTTTGTACTGTTTGTATTTTTTTTCCTGGACTCACAATGAGTTGGCCTTGAATGAGGTTGTTAACAAGAACCTTGACCATTTTGTATCTGGATTCCTTGACATCTGAATTTGAAAAAAAAAAAAAAAATTAAAATATGTATGTTTAAAGCTCAGACCAGGCTTTTAAGATGGCTATGAGGAAAAGGGCATTCATTGGATTCTCAAATTGAGAAATCTGTGTTATATTGAGTGACTTTTATATTGGAGTTAGTACATCTCTCTCATGGATTTTACTAAAAAAGGGCTGAATACATTATTTTGTTTTTACCAAGGAGGGCTTCTTTATGTACTAAAGTTTGTTATGAATCTTGAATGTTCCCAAACGTGACTAGAGGAATCTTGAAACCTTACTGATAGGTTTATTTCATTGTAAAGCATAAGCTTAAGAAACTGCGGCGTGCAAGTGACCGATTCGATTCTCAGAATTATTCTAGTTTCAGTTGCGCCGAGCGTTATGTAAGCTTAATTCAACCCACTACATCTATTCTTTTATAAGATTTTGATCACAACGAATATCGCAATTTTTACTCACCACAAACTTTCAAAATCGTAGCTTTACAGATGGCCACTCGACCCTTGTTTGTACCGGTCCATATGTCAACTGTTGTCCCTACTTTTAACTCCACGGCGCCAACGACTTTCTTCTCTTTTACAACACTCACGCTATTCTCGTTTTCCCGTTGAACCAGAATAAAAGCTATCTTTAGAAATGTTATATTAAGCAAAACAGTTGAGAAAAGCGATCAGTCGATGAAAGTACATTCAAAGATGAGCGCCAAATGGAGTCTTCTTTGTTTCCGATCACGGGCATGATCACGTGGATCTTTTAGGACTTGTCATTGGCTAGCAAAGTGAATCCGCTGGCTTGCCGATTGCAGTGTTAAGAGAATCGTACAACTTTATTTTGACTTCTCCGACCGGTTCTCTGCTTCTAGAAGATGGATAGCTTGGTGATATAAATAAAGATGTCAGCTCACTCTATGTAGAAATAATCGACAAGAATCGATCGTATTACAAATGCACGATTTGTGGCCGAAAGTTGTCGAGGAAACAAAGACTCGAAACTCACTTAAGTTGTGTTAATGGCAAAGGTGAGAAATAACACAAGCCAATCACAGTTTTGAATGCGACTACAAATCGTCTTTTACCCTCCTATTTATAACAGAAGGATACCACATTCGGAAGTGTAAGAGATACATAGATGATCCCAGTGTACCAGTACCTAAATCTACAAAGCTTGACCGTAGCAAGCGTTCAGCAACACGTTCCAACACCGCCATCTCGATTCCTCAGTCAGTCGTTTCCACTGAACTTAAAGCAGTATTGACAACAGAGTAGAGTGCGTCTTACAAAGGAGAAACATTTGTACAAGAGACAGGAGTAGCTATATGCGATTACAGAGGTGCGTTGGAACTCTGGTCCACAAATAGTTATGCACTGCCCGAAGTATAAAACAATTTTGTTGATAGCTGACAGACAGAGAAGAACAACAAGTAAACTTAAGAGCTGTTATTACTGAAGTGTGACTAGCATTTTTCATTTTTATATAAAGAAGGACTTGTAATTTGCACCAAAAATAAAAAGATGTAATATTTTTTTGGGAGATCCAGTGATTGGGATATTTAAGAAATTAAGTTATGAAAGGAAACTTGGTTGGTACTTCTCACTACTAACAAGTCTTGTTGACAAATATTTTCAGATCAGAGTTTCAAATAAAGTAAATTGAAGACGTCATATAAAAGGTGTTTTTCCTCAAAGGGTACATTGACTACCTCTGTCTTGTCTGCATGCCAAATGTTTGCAAAGTGTGTGGATGATCCACAAGTATTGGAACTCTTACAAAAATGTTTTGTAAGAATAAAAACAGCAAAACAAATTACAGCAATTAGTCATGAAAATAGAGCAAAAAACTGAAAAAAAGCAGCAACAACAATCATGAAAAAAGAAAGATTAATTAGGTGTTGAATTTGTTTGCCTAAGGCATGAAATTTCTACTAAAAGTATTGTCAACAAAAAGTCTCTGACAGCGTTTGAGGCAACTGAGCTTGACTGTTCCAAGGTTTTCTAACAAAGGCAACCAGTAATGTAGGTTAGGGAAGTAAGATAACAATGTAATTATTGTTAATTATTGTGGAAGTTGGCAATTTCCATTTAACATAACTGACAGCTGGTTCATGAGAAAATCCATATAAATGTAAAGATTTACTAAAACTTAGTTTGAGTAATAAATTTCATGCTCTTTAAGTTATAAACATGTACATGTATGTATATCTCTTGGTAAGTTTTGTATAGCATACCTTTTATTGAGCCAAAGTTTTAAGCCTCTGAAATTACTCTTTTTCTTAAAACCTTCACATTCAAGGTATTGAGAATTTCTTAGAATTTATGTGGACCTCAGGGTATTAAAATTGCCTCAAATTCAATTCCCAGCAATTCCCAAGAGTTCCACACTTCTTAAATTATAGGTAGTTTGTAAAGCTGAGAATTCTTAGGAATTCCTAGGGATTCCAAGTCCTCACAAAACTGCAGTCTTCCTTTCCCAGAAATTCCCAGTAATTCCAAGCTTTTTAAATCAGAGTTAATTTGCATAGATGGGAATTTTTGAGAATTCCTAGGAATTCCTAGGAATTCCTAGGAATTCCCAGAAATTCCCAGAAAACTGGGAATTCAGTTTGCAAGGGTCATTTGCATAATTGGGAATTTTTGAGAATTCCTAGGAATTCCTAGGAATTCCTAGGAATTCCCAGAAAACTGGGAATTCAGTTCGCAAAATAGAGCTCATGGCGTATCTTGGCGATTGTTCTATTTCATGTGATTATATTTATTATGATTATCATAATTTAACATATTGCTTGTGGTATTTGCTCCTGCAGAGTTCTGGCCCAGAGAAATAAGAAATGATGTATGATTGATAGAGTAAATGGAAAAACGGGTCTAAAAAAAGGGTCTACATAGATCCTTTGCATGCTTTGTCGTATTTCTTCATTGCAGTTGGTATACTAGATATCTTAGAGACGAAAATCTGGTACAATGATTTTGAATAAAGCTTCTGTAAAGTCTTCTGTTCACCATCAACCCACAGGGAGAAATTACTTAGATTTTGGTATTGTGTGTTTCCATAGATAGAAGTCCTATTTAGTTTCAATTCTCTACACCATTCTTGTGGGAAAGCATTGAGGAGATCATAAACAATCAATGAAAATGATTCACAAAAGTGTTTGGCTTTCACCAGAACTCTTAAGTATTTTTTTCTTTTTCAGCCATCGATGCTTAGTAAAAATATTGAAGAGAAATTTTTAAGATAAAAATTCAAGTGTAAAAAGATAAAGAGTGATTGTAAGAACTTTAGTAATCCTGAGGTGTTTCTGATCTAACTTGAGAATGCTCCAAAAGCTTGCAAAAAGTGGCAGAATCACTTACATATAAAAAGCATAGTGCCACTACTTGTTACTGTGTTACACCATTTAGTAAGACAGCCATCATGTTATAATGGGAAACCCAAGTGAAGGCCATTGTTGTCTCTTATTTGTTTTTTCTCTGTCTTCAATCATCAGGTTTCTTGTCTTGATTTTAGCAAATGTGCTTATTCCAATGACTTTTTTTTTTTTTCGTTGTTTTCATTTTGTAATTTGTTAAGTATTAATTTGTGAAATAATTTATAAGAAACAATAAAAGCACTTGAATACCAAAAACTAAGGAAACAAATGACTGCAGGAAGGTAGAAGAGCCCCTGAGATTGTGTTGAATAGTGCCACTCTTTTTTAAGATTAGATCAGTGAGACAATTTAGAGCCAAGTTGTGAAGCACTTAAAACATTTCTTTAGCTTAAGACCTTGCTTGTTGAATGTCTAAGGTTTCCCAGCCTAAGGCAATGACAGCCTTGTCGCATGAGTATCGCCAGTTGCTGATATGCATTATGCGTCTGGCAGACCTATTTTGCAAGTTTTGTAGCCTGTCAGAGTGGCCTTCGTTGTGGGTGTTCCAGATCTCGTAGCAGTGATTGAAATGTAGTTGATTAATACATTACAGATGTTAACTAGAGGGCTCTGTCTACGAAATCATGAACCAGCAGGTGATGGTAAATTCTAGGTAGTCTACAGACAGTTTTTACATTTACTTTGAAAATTCAGTACATGTGCGAAATTTGACAGGCAAAAAGCACATGAAAAGCATTTGAGGAGCACGTGAAAACCATCATCACTTTGACACATTTGAACCATTGTATCTAACTCTGTAACTTGTAAAATGTTGTATGCAAAAATGAAAGAAAGTTACTCAGCTTTCAGCCATAATTCACATGTAGAGTTAAACCAATGCTACCACCCTAAGCTAATTAATTTTCAAGGTACAAATTTTACAAGCAGAGTAACATTTAGAGTGCATATAGTATTCAAATCATTCTAAATGGTGATAATAATTTCCAAAAAATTCTGAGAAAACTGTAAAAATCAAAAAGTTGTTTCATTGCCAAAAGTTTCAGCTTAATTTAGAAATTTAATATCTTGCAAAGGCAGATCCTGCTTGAGAAGGAAGTCTAAAGATCATATTATGTTGTGATTGTCAGAGAAAAAAAAAAGGATAACTTCCTGTTATACATATTATAACTCGTACAAAACAATATTGTGTGTTACTTTTACCACATCAAGAATTATTTCAGGAAATATGACAAAATGCAAGTGATGATGTTTAAATCCTGATTAAGTGGGCAACATTTTTGTTCAAACCCTTGTTATATATAGCATCATGAAGGAAGAATTTTGTGAGACAGGAAGTGGTTCCAGTCAGAGACAATGGAACACAAATGGGCACTTTTACATAAATTGGTAGGAGAGTATTTGACTTGACTTCACAACAATGAAAGATGGTGTAGTTCTTGGGAAGTCTTTTAGGAATTGTGTCCCATAATCAAATTTCAGTAGAAAATGCTTTTAAAAAAATATATGCAGATGTTAGAGCATGTTTGGCCAAAATAGTGGATCAAAGGATATTGGAACACCAACCAACACTAACATATAAAAATACCAATATTGCTTCGGTGGGAAATTACAACTTAAGCAACTGTACGTAATTGTGTAATTGTGTTATTCTACAAGCTAGCAAATGTCTGAGTTTTCAGTTCGGGAATTTTATCCATTGCACTGTAAAAAACCTGTCTTCTGATCTGTTCGTCAAACGAAAGGTCATAGCTGAAACTATCATACAATTATTGCTCGAGAAAATAACATTTGGAATCGATGATCTAAGAACGTTGGACAGAAACAGAATCACGGAGAACCGGGTACAGTGCGCTGTAAACAAAAACATGTGATTGCACATTCGATTAAATGACTCACGTGGCTACAGACAACTTTTTAACCAAAAAATACGGCTGTTTAGATAATTGCTGAAGGTGTGAAGATGCATTTTACTACAGTCAAGTATTTCGTGACAAAATACAAACTGGTATATTTTTGATTGATAAGCTTCAAAGAAGAAATAAACGGCTGAAATGTTGTGCATTCCATCAGCTGCGAAACACGAATGCGTTTAATACATCACCTGCTACGTAATTGGAGTTAAGTTGTTCGAAAATGTTAAATAAGGTTGCCACGGGTAAAGCGAAATGGCTAGTTTACATTGCGGTAGAAATCCGTTCGCTCTTACATCTTACAGAATCACGAGCACATCATTATATGTCAAAGTTAGTTCATTTAACTAGCAACAACTTGAGTAGTAGCCAAGAGGGAACAAGATGAAAAATTTTCAAAGTAACGAGTTTCCAAGATGTAAAGATAGGTCCGAGGAATACTTAATAAGGTCATTTGTGAATGCCTGCGGTCTCTTGAAAACTAGAACAAACACCAGAATCTCCAAGATTTTGAATACCAGCTCTCAATGATTTTCACACATTCGTTTTCGATTTCAAGAGATTTAAATATTTAATGTTCCAAACACGTTCAAATTGACAAATTTAAACCAAGGTATTTTTTTGTTTACGACCACGAGGAAAAACATTCATCTGCTTGAAATAAAACTGTGATTTCATTTGCAAACTGGTATTTGTCTCTACTCGCGATGGAGTAAATTTCGAATCGATTTGGGAACGGACATAGTTGACTTCAAGATACAAAGTGTTGGTTGGTCGCACTGGGTGCTATCTTATTCCCTAATTTTAAATATTACCGTTTGTCATATTTTTGCCTCACAATAATTTTGGTCCTCCTTTCCCTTGCAGGGCTAGCATGGGTATGTAAGTGGACGACGAACGGTTCACTACTCGCCTATCAAGGTCATGGTATATCCGAGTGGAAAAATGACGCCAAATTTTTCCATTCTTTTATCAACAAAAATGGTCACGTGCTTGATAGGGTTGATTATCACCACTGTGTTCCAAAAGGCGCAATTGAGAGCGTGAAAGGTACCAAAGTACATTTCTGTGATGACACAGAGGAGGAGGTTGACATCATCATTCAGTGCACCGGTTTCAAGGCAGAATTTCTAATGCTCCCCGCGGAAATAAAAACGGTTCCTCTTACCCACAACTACAAGTATCTGTCTAACGTCGAGGACCCGACATTGGCTTTCATCGGATATGTTCGGCCGGTGATCGGATCATTAATCACGATCGCCGAGGTTCAATCTTTTTTTACCGCGAAAGTTTTCTCAGGACTGTGTGAGCTTCCTTCCCGAGATGAAAGGCAGAGAATAGCTGTGAAAGACAAGTTATTTTGGGACGACTACTTCAAAGATTCCTCCCGTAGACTTTCTACCTTGGTAGAAGCCTTCACTTACGGAGATGACATCGCTAGGTTATGCGGAATATTTCCTGATTATTGGAGGATGCTCAAAACAAATCCCCGTGGAGTTATGACGGCGATTTTTGCTCCCTACGATGGCAGTTGTCTTCGACTAAATCAGCCAGAATACCAAGAGAAGGCGTTACAGCACTTGCGGTACCAGATGTCCGGGACATTCTCTCCAATACATTTACTGCTCATCCTCTTCATGCGGCTGATCTGGTTCGACTTCTGGCTGGATGTCCTAGGCGAGATTAAGTACAAGATTCAGTGCGCAGGATGGTGGAAAAAAATACGAGATTGTCGACCCATACGTTTCTTAGATTGGTGCTGGCAGGCTCCTAAGAGATGGCTCTTTGATTGTAAAACAAGAGCCTAACAATTTACCAACCTTAATCGAAAACATTTATACTAGAGTGCTTACTTACGAACACTCCTTGGTTGTTGTATATTTCGAGTGCTTTTAAACTACAGCTTTGGTAGGATTTGTTAAGAGGGTCGCGCAAGGGGTTTTCTGAGGCGTACTTGCCCAGGCTACCGTGAAACGACTGATAATTACAAGTTTAACATCGCATTTACAAATATCCTCGCTATTAAAATAAGCTATCATTCTATGTTATTGTGCATTACAATACCGGGTGTTGGTTTATGATATCAATTTTTATCCATGTAAGCTGACTTAAAATCACTTCTGTCATCAGAGTAGTTAATCAATTATATTCTTGAAAGGGTTTTCTTTAGTGAAATGTTTCGTGGGCCAAAACCCACCATATGGTGCTGCTTAACTGTATCAGTCTATCATAGGGGAAAGTCTTCAGTCCGTTTCTAAGAAGGCCTGATTGTCTTACAACAGTTCCATCGCAAAAAACTATCATGTCGATTACTGAAATTGACAAACGTCATTATCTAGTGGGCACTACCTAAATGTTACTATGATTATTAAACTTTTTTGAAAATGTTTCTTTCTGTGTTTCAGTTCTCAGTTTGTTATTTCGTTTTATTTCAGTTTGTCAATTATTTTCTTTTCGGGATTATAAGTTTGATTGTCTTGTCGATTCAGCTCGACTGCAACACATTCGCTAAGGCTTAAGTATCAATCGCTAGTGATTAAACTCAATTGATATTTTAGCACTAACGATCGAGTTTTATCACTAGCGATTAATAACTTAGCACTAACGATTGAGTTTTTTTCTGTAGCGATTGATATTTTTGGCAAAAATGGCTCCTCACAAATTGTCCATAAAAGAGAACACAAAATGAAGTCCGTAAATTTCTTGATCGAGCACAAAAGGCCTCCTCCCCTCCCCACCCCACCCCCTCCTTGCCTACTATTACGATAAAAGTAATGAAGGGCTTACGTACTGACCCAGTACTTGGTGATAAAGTAACCTTGTCCTTCCTCTGATCTGTTTGCTTATTAACCGACTGCGACTTCTCACAACAGGGTTTATATTGGATATCTTCTTTTACCAGGAATCCTTTTCCTAACAAGATGCTTGCCAACGACTTGCCTGTATTGGTGTAAACTATTCCCCATTCTCACTTCGTTGCAAGTGCAATTGACATAAATAGAATTCTTAGAAATGCACAGATTTTCTTATTAACGAAGGCTCAGTTTTGCTCAGGGTAATCTCAGTTTCGCTCACGATAATTCTCAAAGTTGCCTCAAGGTTCTCTAAGATCACCAGGAGCTGACGGGCTTGTTTGAGATCAGTTCGCCTGACCTTGGCATCGATCCCCGCTCATTTTCAATGTATTTGTGTGTAAAACAATTTCTTAAAAATTTTTATTTTTGATGTCAACAACGTACCTTTGACTTCTCGTTATCGACAGAGGACCAGCGCACCAGCTGAAGTCAAGAAACGATGCTTTAGGGGCTGCCATGCTCATATTTTAAAAGGGGCTCGAACATGGGATTGATGATGGATTTCTAATACACGAACTGTAGTTTTTTCATGTGAAATAAATTTATACTCCATAGGTATACGCATTTTAAGATTATATCACTATTTTAAATCTTTCCATGCATTTCCTCAACACGTAAGAACATTTTTTGTGGCCATAGAATATTTCAAATAATTATCTACCCCCCACTCCACCGAAGTCGACAATCAACACCATGCTAACATTATCCACCAAAAATTCGAAGAAACGGAAGGCATTTTACAATTCATGCGCTTAGTGCGCATGGGTAATCAGTTTTGCTTCTGCAGTCGAAGAAAGGTTCGTGATTAGACGAGACAACTAATAAATAATAGAACTCGCTCGGAGGCCACTCGAGAACATGCCGAAGGATATGACCTCCATATGATTCGAGAGACGGAAAGTAAAGGCAGCTCCAATTGACGATGACTCTACATATCGGGACAAACGATACTAAAGATGTTCATGCGATTTATTTTATATTTTGCCTTTTTCAAGCATCAGTATGACCTGGTGGTTCAACCGTTTGATGGGGGTCCATTGTTTATCAAGATAGTTCGTTTTCCTTTTTACCCATCCTACGAGATCCAGGGAGGAGTTTTTCTCTACGTCCCCCTACAACTAACTATCGCCTGGTTTTCTCTGAAGATTATTTGTTATTCCCTGAACAATTTCATAGATAAAATTCACAAGTTTTTACGGAAGTTAGTCAGAGTAGAGCTTTCTATGAAAATATAATTACTTTTTAGCTCGAACAAAAACGAAGGTCGGGACCCCGATCAAACACCGAGGTCCCCGGCAGTTAATACTAAAACGGCAGTTTCGCTCATTTGTACAAAGCGTCAGTACGAGGCTGGCGTTGTTTAGGTTGCGGCATTTGATCGAGATAATAAGGGATATGGGTGCTAGGCAAGCCAGTCAACCGAGTTCAAATAAAATGATAGCAATGTCTAAAGATCCTGTAAATTTGGGTTTTACACCTACCAGATATTATCGCGTTTCAAGTAAATTACTGACAGTCAACGCCTGTTCGGTTCAATGAAACAATCGACTTGTTTCAGTTTTTTCATATTCTGACTATCCATTTTTTCAAAAAATTCAAGGCCACCCTTTTAAATGCTTCGTTTCCTATCTCCTTTCCTCACGTGAAATTGGAATGGTCAGTCGCGCAAAAAAAACAAAATTTAGAAATAAAATTTTTCTGATGAAAATCAATCTTTTAAATAAGAGCGAACTAATGGCCTGCACGTACATTGACCATCTTAGTCTACAATAAATAAGTCAACCACACCTCAATCGCTAAAATTCAGCGACTACATTGACTAGATGAAATACAACAACCATCAATAAAACATTAAAGTACACCGGCACTCAGAGCCAACCTGCTTCAGTTACAGCAATTCCAACGTTCCATCGCAATTTGGGCGTGCAAGCGAAACATGGCGCTTAAACATATTCAAATCTTATCTTGATACTAATTTCAACGAATACTTAAATCAAACCGATAGACTAAATACTTCACAAACCGCCGTTTTGATGTTCTCTGTAGCTCTCATTGGTCTCACAATTTGTCAGTTACCAAAACAATTTTATGCCAAATACACGAGATAATCAAATTTTATTATCAGCGAAAGTTACATGATCTCATGATTCTAAGAATTCGATTTCATCGAAGACTGATTGAATGCGATCGCTCAGACTTGAATACATTTGTTCAAGTAAATTTTGATGTCTACCAGTTACAACAGAGTCATTTATGAACCAAATCCTTTTCAGTTAACAGTTAAGAAACTAATTAACATAGCGTAGACCTTCATAATAAGTTTACCCAATTACAAGAGAAAGGTAATACTTTTCTGAGTCTTCAAGCGTTATAATGTCTTGCTGGCTGCTAATTGAAAGCAATTCGAAAGTTGCTAAGTAAAAAAAACGACTGTTTAAAAACTCCTGCCTAGGATTTTGATTCTATTTAAAGTTGCAGGCTGGGAAAACAATCCTTTTCATTCAGGTTGGCTGACAGTGAAGATAAGCGCAGCAATTATTTTTTTCTCACGAATATTGGTTGGCAACCAAATATCACACAATGTTTTTTAGGTCACAATAGACTTTGCAAGATTCATTGATTGGTCTTACATGATAGTCAGTACATTAAGCAAGTATGCAACAAAGCAGTGTTTACAACATCTATAATTGAAGTCACATTCTAGTACTTAAGATGTCTCGTGCCATCATCCCATTGATAAAAGAATCCTTTGTGGCGTTAATGGTTTTTAACATAAATTTACACGCATAACTGCTTATGAACCTCTTTGTCAAAAGAGGAGATAATGAAATAATTTGTCTTTTAGCGTCTCGACGGCCTTGAATACTAATCTGTGAACAGAACAAACTCTCAAGGAATCATCACTCGCAGCTGAGCACCTCGAGAGCGTCGAGTCAGTATAACTGTTATTCCAGGATAAACTCACACCCATCAAAGGTAAGCATATTTGCATCGCTCAGCAGTACAAAGAGACTATCGTACGTGACAGTGAAAACAGTGCATTTGAAGTAGGGTTTTAGACCTAGGTAATTATGGCTAACTACTTCAAACTACACCAACCAAACCAATTAAGACCCATAATTACACAAACTACACCGACTATATCGAACTAACGGCCTGCAGGTACGCTGATCGTATTACTCTACAATAGATAAGTCAGCTACATCTTAACTGTTTAAATTCAGCGACGACATCGACTATAACTAATTACAGCAACCACGAATAAAACATCAAGTACACCGGCACTCAGAGCCATCCTACGTTCCATCGCAATTTGGGCGTGCAAGCGAAAAATTGCGCTTTAACAAATTAGAATCTTGTCCTAATACTAAATATAAACGAATGCTTTCATCAAACCAAGTAAACTAAATACTTTACAACGTTGTGATGTTCTCTATAGCTCTCATTGGTTTCACAAATTGTCAGTTACCAAAACAATTTTATGCCAAATTCACGAGATAATCAAATTTCATTATCAGTGCAAACTGCATGATCCCAAGATCCGGAGAATTCAACTATACTAAGTTTATTTTTTTCCTTTTGCAAGAGCTACAAAGTTTGAATTGCAAGATGTTTCGTGCCATCATCCTATTGATAAATGAATCCTTTGTGGTGTCAATGGTTTGTAACATACACGCATAACTGCGCATAAACCCCTTAGTTGATAAAGGAAACAATGAGATCATTTATCTTTCAGTCTAGACGGTCTTGAATACTTTTCTGTAAACAGAACAAAGTTTCGAGGAATCATCACTCGCAGCTGAGCGCCTTGAGAGCGTCGAATTAGTGTAACCGTGATTCCAGGATAAACTCACAGCCATAAAAGGTAAGCATATTTACACCGCTTAACATTATATAAGTAGGAGTGAAAACAATGCATTTGATCTAAAGTTTTTCAGACCTAGGTAATTATGGCTAACTACTTCAAACTGCAGAACTGCTTCAGGATAATTAACTTGCACTAAACTCTTCAACACTACACCAACCAAAAATATTCACATCCGGAACTATACACACTACACCGACTACATCCAAATAACGGCCTGCACGTACATTGACCATCTTAGTCTACAACGAATAATCAACCACACCCTAATCGCTAAAAATACAGCGACGACATTGACTACAACTAATTACAACAACCATGAATAAAACATCAAAGTACACCGCACTCAGAGCCAACCTGCTTCAGCGATAGCAAGTCCTAAGTTCCATCGTAATTTGGGCGTGCAAGCGAAAAATTGCGCTTAAACAAATTAGAATCTTATCTTAATACTAAATTAAAATGAATGCTTAAATCAAACCAGGTAAACTAGATGCTTTAAAACGTTGTGATGATTTCAGTAGCTCTCATTAGTCTCACAATTTGTCAGTTACCAAAACAATTTTATGCTAAATCCACGCGATAATCAAATATTTTTGTCAGTGCAAGTAACACGATCCCACAATTCTGAGAATTCAATTTCATCAAAGACTGATTGAATGCGATCACACAGACTTGAATACACTTGCTCAAATAAATGTTAACGTCTGCGAGTTACAACAGAGTCATTTATGAACCAAATTCTTTTCAGTCAACAGTTAAGGAACTAATTGATATAGTGTAGACCTTCATAATAAGTTTACCCAATTATTGTGGCTAATTACAAGAGAAAGGCAATACTTTTCTGAGACTTAAACCGTTATAATGTCATGCTGGCTGGTAAGTCAAAGCAATTTGAAATTTGCTATTTAAATAAAAATGACTCTTTAGTTTTTCTACATGGGATTTTGATTCTATTCAAAGTTGCTAGCTGGGAGAATAATCCTTTTCATTCAGGTTGGCTGGCAGTCAAGATAAGCACAGCAAATCTTTTTCCCACGTAGATTAATTGTTAACCAAATATCAAAAAATATTTCTCTAGATAAAATATACTTTGCAAGAATCGCTAATAATCGATCATGATCGGTCTTAAATGATAGTCAGTACATTAAGCAAGTATGCAACAAAGCAATGTTTATAACATGCGATAAACTATCTTAGACTTTAAGTAAATGTGATTTCGAAAGTCAGTGTGTGTTCCCTTGTAATGTAGTCGTGGAGACGAAACACAATTCTGCACAGAGAACTGATGAGTGGGAGTTGTAACATGACGAAAACTTTCAAATATTGCGATTCGATAGTCACAGTGCACTTATCTGTTATTGATATAACAAGGTGAAGGAACTGAACTGAAAAGTGACACGAAAGCGAAGACTGTAGCAAAAAAATATAATATTACTTCTACGTGTGCTAAATGGCTGCAATACTATTTTAAAAATAAATTCTACTTTGTGTTTTAGCCTCCGTCTATCATAATTTTTAAAGAGTACGAGAAAGTGGAAAAATTGAGCATCTATAATGAAAGTCACATTCCAGTTCTTTTACTATGCTAGGCTTATTTTTTTACTTTCGCAAAAGCTCAGTATAAAGTCTGAATTGCAAGATGTTTCGTGCCATCATCCTATTGATAAATGAATCCTTTGTGGTGTCAATGGTTTGTAACATACACGCATAACTGCACGTAAACCCCTTAGTCGATAAAGGAAACAATAAGATCATTTATCTTTCAGTGTCTAGACGGCCTTGAATACTTTTCTGTAAACAGAACAAAGTTTCGAGGAATCATCACTCGCAGCTGAGCGCCTCGAAAGCGTCGAATTAGTGTAACTGTGATTCCAGGACAAACTCACACCCATAAAAGGTTAGCATATTTGCACCGCCTAACATTAAAAAGAGACTATAATAAGTAGGAGTGAGAACCATGCATTTGAGCTAGAGTTTTTCAGACCAAGGAAATTATGGCAAACTACTTCAAACCACAGAACTGCTTCAGGATAATCAACTTGCACTAAACTACTTAACATTACACCTACCAAACAAATTCACACCCGGAACTACACACACTACACCGATTATATCGAACTAAGGCCTACACGTACATTGTCCATCTAGGTCTATAACAAATAATCAACCACACCCTAATCGCCAAAATACAGCGACGACATTGACTACAACTAATTACAACAACCTCGAATAAAACATCAAAGTACACCGGCACTCAGAGCCAACCTGCTTCAGTGACGGCAAGTCCTAAGTTCCATCGCAATTTGGGCGTGCAAGCGAAAAATTGCGCTAAACTAATTAGAATCTTGTCCTAATACTAAATTTAAACGAATGCTTAAATCAAACCAGGTACACTAAATAACTTAAAAAGTTGTGATGATTTCTGTAGCTCTCATTAGTCTAACAATTTGTCAGTTACCACGAAGATAAATTGTTGACCAAAATAACACAATGTTTCTTTGGATACAATAGACTTTGCAAGAGTCGTCAATAATCGATCATGATCGGTCTTTACTCATAGTACATTATGCAAGTATGAATGAAAGCAGTATTTATAACATGCGCTAAAATATCTCAGACTTTAAGTAAATGTGATTTCGAAAGTCAGAGTGTGTTCCATTGTAATGTAGTCGTAGAAACGAAACTCAATTCTGCACAAAGAACTCATGAGTGAGAGTAATAACATAACAAAAACTTTTAGATATTGCGATTCGCTAGTCACCGTACACTTATTTGTTGTTGATATAACAAGGCGAAGGAACTGAACTGAAAAGTGAAACAAAAGAGTAGACTATTGGTAAAAAGTTTAATATTAATTCTAAGTGTGCTAAGTGGCTGCAAAAATGTCTACAAAGAAATTCTAGTTTGTGTTTTAGCCTCCGCCTATCATAATTTTTAAGGAGTACGAGAAAGTGGAAAAACTGAGTATAGACAATTAAAGTCACAATCAAGTTCTTTAACTGTGCTTGGTTTTTTTTCTGTTGCAAGAGTTATAAAGTCTGAATTGCGAGATGTTTCGTGCCATCATCCTATTGATAAATGAATCCTTTGTGGTGTCAATGGTTGCTGTCATACACGCATAACTGCGCATAAACCCTTTGTCGATAAAGGAAACAATGAGTTCATTTATCTTTCAGCGCCTCGACGGCCTTGAATAAATTTCTGTAAAAAGAGGAGTCTTTCAAGGAGTCATCACTCGCAGCTGAGCACCTCGAGAGCGTCGAATCAGTGTAACTGTGATTCCGGGATAAACTCACACCCATCCAAGGTAAGCTACAAAACTGCCTCAGGTTAATCAATTTGCACTAAACTACTCGACATAACACCAACCAAACCAATTGACGCCCAGAATAACACAAACTGCACAGACTATATCGAACTAACGGCCTACATGTACATTGACCACATTAGTCTACAACTAATATATGAGTCAACCACACCCTAAACACCAAAATGCATCTTCCTATTAAGGACCGCTTAAATCAAACCAAGTAAACTAAATATTTTACAAAGTTGTGATGTTCTTTGTGGCTCTCATAGGTCTCACAATGGTCATTTACCAAAACAATTTTATGCCAAATACACGAGATAATCAAATTTTATTATTGGTGCAAATTGCATGATCCCATGGTTCTGAGAATTCAATTTGATCGAGGGCTGATTGAATGCGATCGCACAGACCTGAATACATTTTCCCAAGTAAATATTAATGTCTACGAGTTACGACAGAGTCATTTATGAACCAAATCCTATTCAGTTAAAGAATTAATTAACATAGGGTAGACCTTCATAATAAGTTTACCAAATTTTTGTGGCTAATTACAAGAGAAAGGTAATACTTTTCTCAGACTTAAACCGTTATAATGTCTTGCTGGCTGATAATTGAAAGAAATTCGAAATTTGCTGAATAAGACAAATACTCTTTAATTGTCCCCCATGGAAATTTGATCCTATCTAAAGTTGTTGGCTTAGAAAATAATCCTTTTCATTCAGGTTGGCTGGCAGAGAAGATAAGCGCAGCGTTCTTTTTGTTCCCATGAAGATTAAATATAAACCAAATATCACACAATTTTTCTTTAAAAATACAATAGAGTTTGCAAGAGTTGTCAATAATCCATCTGATCGGTCTAAAATGCTAGTCAGTATATTGAGCAAGTATGCAAAATAGCAGTGTTTATAACATGCGCTAAAATATCGCAGTACTTCAAATAAACGTGATTTTGAAAGTCAGTGTGTGTTCCATCAGTGTAACTGTGATTCCAGGATAAACTCACACCCATCAAAGGTAAGCATATTTGCAGCGCTCAGCAATACAAAGAGACTATCGTTAGTGGGAGTGAAAACAATGCACTTGAGCCTAAAGTTTTACGGACCTAAGTAATTAAAGCAAACTACTTCAAACTACAAAACTGCTTCAGGATAATCAATTTGCACTAAACTACCCAACAATACACCAACCAAGCCAATTCACACCCGGAATCACAAAAACTACACCGACTATATCGAACTAACGGCCTACACGTACACTGACCATATTAGTCTACAATGAATATGTCAACCACACCCACGTCAGTACATTGAGCAAGTACGCAAAATAGCATTGTTTATAACATACGCTAAAATATATCATTCCTTCAAATAAATGTGATTTCGAAAGTCAGTGTGTGTTCCCTTGTAATATAGTCGTGGAAACGAAATACAATTCTGCACAAAGAACTCATGACTGGGAGTTGTAAAATAACGAAAAGGTTTCAGATATTGCGCTTCGATAGTCACAGCACACCTATCTGTTATTGATATAGAAAGGCGAAGGAACATAACTGAAAAGTGAGACAAAAGCG
Source organism: Pocillopora damicornis (assembly GCF_964200805.1). Lineage (NCBI taxonomy): Eukaryota > Metazoa > Cnidaria > Anthozoa > Scleractinia > Pocilloporidae > Pocillopora > Pocillopora damicornis. Next base: position 18,456,685 of record NC_142674.1, read on the forward strand.
AAGACTCTTGCTAAAAAATTTAATATTAATTATACGTGTGCTAAATGGCTGCAAAACTGTCTACAAAGAAATTCTATTTTGTGTTTTAGCCTCCGCCAATCATAATTTTTAAGGAGTGCAAGAAAGTGGAAAAATTGAGCATCTGCAATTAAAGTCACATTCAAGTTCTTAAACTGTTTTAGGTTTATTTTTTTTTCTGTTGCAAGAGTTATAAAGTCTGAATTTCGTGCCATCATCCTATTGGTAAATAAATCCTTTGTGGTGTCAATGGTTTCTAACATGCACGCATAACTGCACATAATTCCCTTTGTCGATAAAGGAAACAATGAGATCATTTATCTTTCAGCGCCTAGACAGCCTTGAATAAATTTCTGTAAAAAGAAGAATCTTTCGAGGAGTCATCACCTGCAGCTGACCACCTCGAGAGCGTCGAATCAGTGTAACTGTGATTCCGGGATAAACTCACACTCATCCAAGGTCAGCTACAAAACTGCTTCAGGTTAATCAATTTGGACTAAACTACTCGACATAACACCAACCAAACCAATTCACACCCAGAATAACACAAACTGCACCGACTTTATCGAACTAACGGCCTACATGTACATTGACCACATTAGTCTACAACAAATAAGTCAACCACACCCTAAACGCCTAAATGCATCTTCCTATCCAAAAACGAATCCTTTGTGCTGTCAACGGTTTGACCTACATGCATAACTGTTCTTTAACTGTACTAGGTCTATTTTTTTCTGTTGCAAGAGTTACAAAGTCTGAATTGCAAGATGTTTCGTGCCATTTTCCTCTTGATAAATGAATCCTTCATGGTGTCAACGCTTTATGACATACAGGCATAACTGCGCATAAACCCTTTGTCGATAACGGAAACAATGAAATCATTTATCTTTCAGCGTCTAGACGGCCTTGAATACTTTTCTGTAAAAAGGAACGATCTTTCAAGGAATCATCACTCGCAGCTGAGCACCTCGAGAGCGTGGAATCAGTGTAACTGTGATTCCAGGATAAACTCACATCCATCAAAGGTAAGCATATTTGCAGCGCTCAGCAATACAAAGAGACTATCGTTAGTGGGAGTGAAAACAATGCATTTGAGCCTAAAGTTTTACGGACCTAAGTAGTTAAAGCAAACTACTTCAAACTACAAAACTGCTTCAGGATAATCAATTTGCACTAAACTACCCAACATTACACCAACCAAGCCAATTCACACCCGGAATCACAAAAACTACACCGACTATATCGAACTAACGGCATACACGTACACTGACCATATCAGTCTACAATAAATATGTCAACCACACCCACGTCAGTACATTGAGCAAGTACGCAAAATAGCAGTGTTTATAACATACGCTAAAATATATCAAATAAATGTGATTTCGAAAGTCAGTGTGTGTTCCCTTGTAATGTAGTCGTGGAAACGAAATACAATTCTGCACAAAGAACTCATGAGTGGGAGTTGTAAAATAACGAAAAGTTTCAGATGTCGCGCTTCAATAGTCACAGCAGACTTATCTGTTATTGACATAAGAAGGCCAAAGAACTTAATTGAAAAGTGAGACAAAAGCGAAGACTCTTGCTAAAAAATTTAATATTAATTATACGTGTGCTAAATGGCTGCAAAACTGTCTACAAAGAAATTCTATTTTCTGTTTTAGCCTCCGCCCATCATAATTTTTAAGTGGTACGAGAAAGTGGAAAAATTGAGCATCTGCAATTAAAGTCACATTCAAGTTCTTTAACTGTTTTAGGTTTATTTTTTTTTCTATTGCAAGAGTTATAAAGTCTGAATTTCGTGCCATCATCCTATTAATAAATGAATCCTATGTGGTGTCAATGGTTTGTAACATGCACGCATAACTGCACATAATTCCCTTTATCGATAAAGGAAACAATGAGATTATTTATCTTTCAGCGCCTAGACAGCCTTGAATAAATTTCTGTAAAAAGAAGAAACTTTCAAGGAGTCATCACTCGCAGCTGAGCACCTCGAGAGCGTCGAATCAGTGTAACTGTGATTCCGGGATAAACTCACACCCATCCAAGGTAAGCTACAAAACTGCTTCAGGTTGATCAATTTGCACTAAACTACTCGACATAACACCAACCAAACCAATTCACACCCAGAATAACACAAACTGCACCGACTTTATCGAACTAACGGCCTACATGTACATTGACCACATTAGTCTACAACAAATAAGTCAACCACATCCTAAACGCCTAAATGCATCTTCCTATCAAAAAACGAATCCTTTGTGGTGTTAATGGTTTGACATACATGCATAACTGTTCTTTAACTGTACTAGGTCTATTTTTTTCTGTTGCAAGAGTTATAAAGTCTGAATTGCAAGATGTTTCGTGCCATTATCCTCTTGATAAATGAATCCTTTGTGGTGTCAATGCTTTATGACATACACGCATAACTGCGCATAAACCCTTTGTCGATAAAGGAAACAATGAAATCTTTTATCTTTCAGCGTCTTGACGGCCTTGAATATTTTTCTGCAAAAAGGAACAATCTTTCAAGGAATCATCACTTGCAGCTGAGCACCTTGAGAGCGTCGAATCAGTGTAACTGTGATTCCGGGATAAACTCGTACCCATCAAAGGTAAGCAAAGTTGCACCGCCCGGCATTACAAAAAGACCGTCATTAGTGGGAGTAAAAACAATGCATTTGAGCTACAGTTTTTCAGACCTAGGTAATTATTGCTAACTATTTCAAACTACAGAACTGCTCCAGGTTTACCAGTTTGCGCTAAACTCCTCAAAATTTCACTCACCAAACGAATTCACACCCGGAATTGCATAAACTACACCGACTGTATCAAGCTTACGGCCTACATGTACATTGACCACATTAGTCTACAATAAATAAGTCAACCACACCTTAATCGCCAAAATACAGCGACGACATTGAATATAACTAAATACAACAATGGTTTGTAATGTAAATTTACTCGAATAACTGCTTATTAACCTCTCTGTCGATAAAGGAAACAATGAGATGTTTTATTTTTCAGCGTCTCGACGGCCTTGAATACTTTTGTAAACAGAACAAACTTTCAAGGAATCATCACTTGCAGCTTAGCAATTCGAGAGCGTCGAATCAGTGTAACTGTGATTCCAGGATAAACTCACACCCATCAAAGGTAAGCATATTTGTATTGCTCAGCGACATGAATGTAGATGAAAGTCAAGACAGTGTATTTGGGATAAACTTTTGAGTTCAGACTTAATTACAGCTGACTAATTTCACTATACTTCTTAGTGAAATGACACAAATCAAAAATGAAAGGGAAAAGTAAATCTCATAGGGAAAGCATAAAATTTTCATCGCTTGTTTGCTGCATGGCGTTGAATTTGTGGGCTAGCATAAAACACAACCTCAGATTTTATTGTTGTTTTTAGAAGCTAGTTCTTAAAGGCTTGCAAGCGAAGCATAAAGCTTAACAACTTATGGGAGCAGTGAAGTGGCAAAATATGTGAAACACCTCGTGCTGGAAAAAAACAAACTTTTGAGCGCACGATCTTCATAGAGCGCAAAAAAATACAAGAAAAGGGCACAGAATTGAAGCAAATGTATCACTAAAAGAACTTTTATAGTGATTTTGTGATAGTACGGTTGGTTTGAAACTATATTTTGTCGAAAACTTTTAAGTATTTTTGTTTCGCGTTAATTGTAGGCTCTGGTTAAATGACCGGCGGCCTGCCAAAGTTTTAAAACAATTAAATGAATAAATGAATTGATAATTTCTCATATAACATGGAAAAAGGATTGATTTTCTTGAAAACCCAACATCAGCTTATTTTACCAATCCAATATCTTTCATGTCTGTGAAATGTACACAAGAAAAGGAGAACGTATGTTTTCATTCACAAACAACCTCAACTTGCATTACAAAGCGAAAGGATATAGTGGTCAGGAATCTGTCCACTATGTACATAATCGACATCATAAAGGAAAGTGTGACCACTTTCACTTGTGGGGGAGGGTTTTTTTTCGTCGCTTGCCCTGCCGGCTTTTCTTCCTTCTGCAAATTTTTTTTTTTTTACCCGAAAAAAAAAAGGGGGGGGGGAGGAGGCGGGCCCCCCGAGTCCCTTCCCTAGATCCGCTACTGACTCTCCCTGACGCCTTTCAAAGATGTAAATTTTCTCTGACTCAAAGTGAAATTCTCAGACCTTGAAGTAATCCATTTTTACCTGACTTTCCCTGAACTGTGACAGCCATGCGTAATATTATCGTGCCGGAAACGAAACAATTCCTTTTAGAAATAGCCTCTGACTGACCATAAAAACAAAGAAGGGCAGGCGCCATCTTTCAATCATCATCGTCTTTGAAATGTTCAGAACACACTTTGGAACTAGATGTTACTCTTAAGTATTTTTTTTAAATCCTAAAATTCATATCTGTTTTAAAAGAAACTGAAAAACAATCACAACATTAAAAAAATCGATACAAGACGAAATTATTTTTCTGACCATTTAATCATGCAGATAAAACCCAGGTTCGTGTGACTAGTAGTTGAAGAAATATAGCAAGGGTACTTAACTACTGAAGCTTACGATCTTAAGCATATATAAGAAAACACAAATCCGCATTTGTGGGAATATTGTGGTGGTTACAGGTGCAGTTATAGCCGGCCATTCCTTACCCTTCGCAGTTAAATTTTTTTTGGCCTCGACATTCTGACAGAAACACAGAAACATCCTGTCGAGTCTCAGTAGACTCCCGGTAAGAACATACCTTGAGGGTAACTATTACAGTAACAGACCTTTAGTTCAATTCTGCTGAGCGGCAATTTTCATTTCAACCGTCTTTATTTTTTACGTGGGATGCCTGTGGCACGACACGATAAAAATCCGGCTCGGGTATGTTTTTTACTGCAAGGACAAATTGGAAAGCTAGCTTAAAGCAATACGTAAAATCTTTATCGATTTTATCCTATGTAAATATTGGCGGCTGGACTGATCAGAGGCGGACGAAAATAATCCTGTGCTTTTCTAACAAAAGAAGACCTGAGGACTTCATTTCCGCATAACTTTAATTTCACTTAGTCAAAAAAATAGCGGTCACATTAAGTACGTTCTGATGTATTTCATTCCGCGGCAGAAAACTTATTAGATACAAGCTAGAGAAAACCCTGTAAATAAAGATCATTGGTTTACAATGCAAATGTATATTGACCTACTATGAGACAAAACGTGACATAGAATTGAAAAAGAGTGGAATTCGGCTTGTGCAGGTGAAGAAAGATCTGGTTTCCACAGACTAAATTTGACCAATTCTGAAAACGGAAATTCGATAAACACAGCATACTGTTTTATGCTGTTTTCGTAAGCTGTATATTCGTTGATTATTCTGCGGAGTTGGATGTTTACCATAATTTTGGATCTCTCCGTGATTTTCCTGAACCTTTGCTTTTGAAATAAGAGTAACCTTGCATTGCTGCAAAACCAATAATCACAAGTCCACAATCATTTTTCATCTATGAATTAAGTACTCTATACACGAGTTGGCCATAGTTATTTTTGATTAGGTAAAGGATATAATTGAATCTATTTGGTATCTTGTGGTGTTTTAATCGATTTATTTATTTATTTTTTTGCCTTATTCCATATACATTAATATAGGTTGTGTGTTTTTTTTCGATGGAAGCGTACTTTTTTTACGATTTTTTTTGTGTGATTAACCATGAAATATATAATAAAGTCTACCGATTAACCTCTAACCTTGCGTAAGGTTTAACGTGAAATTGACCTTGCGAAATGACCTCGGAATACCACAAAATTAACTACAAATCGCTAAGAAATAACTCAGTACCCTCTTTTAGATGTATTAGTGAAAAAGGCAGGGGGATTGGGCTATACCCCTTCAGCCCCTTCCTCTGAGCGGTACCTGGTTTTAGTGGTTTTCAAACGAAAGTCGGTTTCATCATTTAGGTAACGATTGAGAAGGGAAGGAAAAAAGAGGCAGCAACGGGATTAAATGAGAAGTTGAACTGAACTGAACTGAAAAGTGAAACGAAAGCGAAGTCCCCAGCTAAAAAATTCAATATCAATTCTATACGTGCTAAAGGGCTGCAATACTTTCTAGAAAGAATTCTAGTTTGTGTTGTATTAAAGGTAAGCATATTTGCATCGCTCGGCGATACAAAAAGACTATTATACGTGATAGTGAAACTGCATTTGAGCTAAATTTTTTCAGACTTAGGTCTCAGTCCTTCGAGTAAGTGTGATTTCGAAAGTCAGTGTGTGTTCCATTGTAATGTAGTCGTGGAAACGAAACACAATTCTGCACAAAAAACTCATGAGTGGTAGTAATAACATGACGAAAACTTTCATATTATGTACTTCGATAGCACACTTATCTGTTATCGATATCACAAGGCGAAGGAACTGGACTGAAAAAAGGAACGAAAGCGAAAACTCCAGCTAAAAATTCAATATTAATTCTATGAGAGCTAAATAGCTGTAATACTTTTTACAAAGAAATTCTAGTTTGTGTTTTAACCTCCGTCTATATTAATTTTTTAAGGAGTACGAGAAAGTGAAAAAATCGAGCATCTATAATTTAAGTCATATTCCAGTTCTTTAACTGTAGTAGGTCTACTTTTTCTGTTGCAAGAGCTATAAAGTCTGAATTACAAGATGTTTCGTGCGATTATCCTATTGATAAAAGAATGATAATTAGCCACACCAAGGTATGCAAATTACACTCGACCCACCAGCTACGCGTGACTCCACTGAGAAAGTATATCACTTAAACTAACTGTACATGACTACATCAAACTTTTCCAGACTTAAATAATACAGGTAACTACTTAAAACTACAGACTATATTAGCTCAATCAATTAGCACTAAACTACCCAACATTACATCAACCCTTATGTAAAATTGATATATCCGGCGTCGAGAGTGAAAGTTCAGTGCTTTCCTACATACTTTGATCAAATTTTTCGTGGCTAGAGGTGATTTTTTTGTAAAGCCGATTGTAATTGCGTTTCCTTGCCTCTTTTGCGTGTAAAAAAGTCTTGAGCACGTTTAAAGGTAATATTTTGAGCCAAATTCCTTTTCAAGCTTTTCCGTCTATCGAGTAAAATGCATCTTTCCTCATCGGTGCGACTCTCCACGGATCGTATGCATTAACAGTCTATTCTAAAATCATAAGAAACGCCATGATATAAGGCAAGTACGGATAAGCAAAGAAAATTGCTCCTTAATCTGTCACTTGACATGACTCGCCAAGTTGTTCAGTTCTGGTAGCTCTGCTGAGTGCATTTAAACTTCACCTTCGTTTCATAATTTATACGTGTGGAAACCCGTTGTGGAAACCCGTATACTATACGGTTACCAAAATAACCACTGTCTCGTTCTTAGGTGAATGGAAGTGGCCCTAGATGAAAGGAGAGAGTTAGTGAAGGCCAAAATAAAACACTGACTGACGAGAAAGGAGCAGCACAAATGTCTCGCAGAAAGGATTTGACGCAAGCACTCGACGTTTCTCAACCCAATTATCCTAAGATTATAGGGTGCGCCATAAACTACGTAAGTGAATTAGAAAAAACGACAGAAAATAGAGTTGATGACATTGAGAAAGGCCATCATGTTATCAACAGAGGAGTTAATGATCTTTATAAAGACATATTTAAGTTTTTTTTCAAGGAGTTTGGGGACAAAGAAAAATATCTAACGAAGGGAATTAATTGTAACGCGCTCAAAAGTAGTGAGAACGTTGACGAACATTGTATCCCGACCGGAGATTTGGGTCTGTGCGATATCCCTGGTGATATTAAGACCAAAATTGACTGGATGATAGTAAAAAATTATAAAAATAGCAACGCTAAGGAGTTTAGTTGCGCCAAAATAGTATTGTTAGCTTGTGTTCATTGTGTAATGCTAGATGTCCATATAGCCCTCACAAAGAGAAAAAAGATGCCGGCGAGATTTGATGAAAAATTAACATTCATGAGAAATATAACTTCTGCATACTTAATTAAAAAGAACGGGGATGGTGTGTACGTAGACAATACAGCCAAGAAATGTTTGATTAGAAGAAATCTAGCTGGGATCGAAGTCTTCGAAGAGTGTAAAAAAACAGTTGAGAGTTTTTTAGGAAACATAGCAGATAATTTTGACTTTGTGATACTTTGGGGAATATGGGTTTATCGAATGGAAAAAATTCAGATCTTAGACAAGAGCCCAATCTCTTCACATATTTAATTCAATAAGAGATCGTAGTCTAACTCGAAATATTAAGGAGCATTTTCCAATTCATATTATTGCTGCTCATGAGAATATGTGCAAATATTTATAGCATTTTTCGCGTCTTGGAACTGCAGGTTAAATGTGTTAGTAGCGGTGTTGGTGAAGGTATTAATGTTCAATCTTACAGGGCTTTAGCTTTCTTTGTTAATAAATAACTTCTTCGCCCTGGCTATTTGTAAAATAATGGAGTGTAATACGTTGTGTCGCAGGAATGCAAATATAATTGCTGTTTTTGCTGAAATACATGCTTCTTTTTATGTCTTTCCGTAACCTCTAACCTGACTTGACCAATCCGTGCTTTGCAATAGTATTTTATCATTAAAAAAAGAGAAATAAACCTCTCTATATAATTGATCATGGGAACGGTATGTAATATGCAGTCATTATTTTAAGTTTTTTTTATTTTTTTTATTTTACCTTGATTTAAACCCATCCCATCCGCCCCTAACTTAGGCTTATGTAGCGGACTAACGATGTCAGATGCATTGTGCTATAGCAGAAAAAAATAGAACAACAAAATTAAACAGTCCTAACATTTTGCATGAAATTCATGATTCATCTCAGCTTCGTTTTAAACTCGGAAAAAAGAAAGGGAAAATAGTAAACCCCAGACGAAAAACTACCTCTCAAGAAAATAAAAACTGTTTTTATCACATAATCTTCGGTGTTATACAAGGATTTCCTGCCCTGAGAAAAGCCGTAACAACACACGTGAAAATATATCGTATTTTTTCATGTGTTTTGATATAGCCAATCAGCTGCTTACACGTCACTCGCCTTTGGCGCCATTCGGTTAGGTTGATGAATGAATGGCAAACCCCTCACGATTCTCAATACAAGTTGTTTGTTGGAGCTTTCTTGAATTATGGCGGCTAAAACACTAAAAAAATCCGTATCGCTGGCAGACGATGAGGTTCAAACTTTCCTAGAAGGGGAAAAAAACCAATATACTGAAAGAAAAACCAAAAGTTGCGTATTCAGTGGCCTTGGTGTTAGCATTTCTCTCGGCTGAGAATGAAAATCGACAACTGGAAGATTTGCCACCGGCCGATTTTGGCCGTTTACCTGAGAGACTTTTTCTGTCGGTAAGGACAATTTCAATAAATGAGAATTTTTTAAATTGAAAATGATGACCATCGTTGTTTTTGTAATCATGATTCAACGCATTTTTCCATCTTAAGAGTCAGCGCCAACGCACTTTACGATTGTTATTCGAGGATTATCGATTCATTTATTTTCATTAATTAATGAAGTCGGCTTTTCTTCCCAGTAAAGGGCTATTGTGTTTATATGATAAACAAAATAATACATGATTGCTTGTAGATTGCTCTACTCGTGTTCAACTCGACATCTCACTCGTTCGCTGCGCTCACTCGTGAGCTATCGAGTTAGACACTCGAAGAGAAATTCCATATCTCCGCGCGCCCATGTATTATTCTCTATTTATAATAAAGTTCGGATATAACACGTACTGTCATTGGTTGAAAGAGCGTGCTCTATGAGAGTATAGAGCATAGAACTGAGCTAAAGCTGCCACGCCATGTGCCAAATTGTAGTATGTCTGACCTTTTCCGGGACTTCTTCCTAGCTTTCCTTTCGTTAATTGAAAGTGAAATTTCGGAACAAGCGAGCAAAGGTTTGCAAAAATGCCAGGCGCAGTAATTTAGGTTACTATAACGTGAGCAGAGACAAAAATCCTCAAAGATAAAACAAAATAGACAGTCCGAGTTTTAACGGTTTTCACGCTCAGTTAGATTGCAAGTTTACGTTCGGTAATGAAAATAAAAATAAAACACAGCTAACACTTGTTTAGTATATAAAGTTTTATTTTCAAGAACAAAACAGGAATGATAAAAAATATAACCTGGCATAACTGTTAAAATTCATACCAGTCATGACGGTGTCAGAGCGACTGCAGTCATGCTGAGGTCTATCGCGACTAGCTCATCATGGCGATCTTCGGTCATCGCAATGGAGCAAGCCTCAGGAACAAAATCGACTACCCCTCGAGTGGAAAATAAGAGCTTGCTCTGATTACCTTTCCGATGCGTTGAGTGGAAGTCCTCATCAGTTACTATAGCCGAGTTTTACGTCACTGTCATTCCGAGCGATCTTCATGTCCTAGTGAATTCGGCTGTTGTTCCTTCATATTACACTCGCCTTGAACAGTTTGTTTTCTACTTGTCATGAGAAATAACTTGCGTATTTTTGTGAGCCACGATTGGGCCGAATTTCACTGAACATTTCACTATCAGATTCTGTATTAGAAACTGCAAGAGTGTTAAATTCGACATGCCGAACTATTTTAGTTTGTAAACTATTGCAGAATATGAACTTTGATGGTTTTTGAACTTTGATGGTTTGACATTTTTGACAGCTTTAGTCTTGTACAACCAATCAGATTATTTGAACCATTGTAACAGGGATTCTAATTGGCTTATTGTAGCGTGCTTTATGAGAGTATGGAGCATGCTGAAGACACTGTTGTTCGCTTTGGGAATAAAATTTGTTTTGAAAATTGAAAGTAATTCTTGGGGAATTTAACGGATTCTTTATTATAAAACAAATAGAGAAGCCTTGACTGTGTTCTGTTCTGTTGTAAAGCGCTGGTGAAGCGGCTAGAGCACTCAAGAAGTAGGGAGAAACACGAGACGTAGTCGAGTGTTTCTCCCTCTTGAGTGCTCTAGCCGCTTCCCCAGTGCTTTACAACAGAACAAAGCACAGTCAAGGCTTCTCCATTTGTTAAATATTCGCTTGCTACCCCTCTTTGATTATCAGTTCAGTTGTGGGCAACTTTACTTGCTTTAACCTCTGCCATGACCCAGTCATTGACTACACGATTATGTTTCAAGATAATTCATTATTTTAAGACTTCCTAGTGTTTGTTTCACAACAGTCACCTATATGAGCGACAAACCGGGGGGTGAAGGTGGGGGAAATAAGAATCCTGATAAATAGTCTGTACGTCATTTGTCAAATATTTGTGTTACCCCAATTTCTAACAGGTTCAGTTGTTTCAAAGTCGCACTCACTAAAAACCTTCGCAACCTCATGGCCACCGGCGCTAAACAAGAACAGGAAGGATTCTGGGACGAATTAGAGAAGCTGTTTGACCGCCAAATTCCAATCAAGGAAGAAGTGAGATATGCCATAGACACTGTTTTTAAACGTGTGGGTGTCTTTGACCCTAAAGAAAGTGAAGGAGTAATCGACGCCGCAGAGCACATAGCTTACGAGATAGTCACCGCTGCATTTCGAGGTGAAGATGCGGAGGAGGTTCAGAAAGAGGTAATTAAGAATATGAGTGAGGAAAGTAAGACGAAAGCAAAGAAAGATAAGAAGAGTGCAGCGGCCATTAAGCATAGAACAAGAGAATATGATATTACACCTGGTAATTTTTTGGAAATGTTTGAAGGGGTCAAAAAGCTGCCTAAGAAATGTGAGCAGGGAGAGGCACCAAAAGAAGAAAGAGAAAATGTTCACTATCTAATCTACGGAAGTATTTATCGAGAGATACTGGAAAAAATTGTCGAGGAAGAGAAAGACTTTCTCGCTGGAAAGCATTTGGAAGTTCTTTTGAAGATGAAGGAAGTCAAGAAAATTAATTCTAAATACTCGGTGGATACCGAAACGCTTGATTTTTATGGCTTGCCGATTTACGAAAAGTGTATGATGACGGCGCCCGAACCACTGAGTGTAACTTACTCAAGCGAGTTTTTGGCAGCCAAAGATCTACTGATAGAGAGTGCGATAAAAATGACGCATATTATTTTTGAAAAGCGTAAGGAGAAAAAGAAGGCGATTCTAGATGATGAAAAGAAAAAGGAACTGACCGAAAAAATTGACAAGATCAATTACCCAACTTCTTCTGAAAGGGATCTTGGCTTGTTCGTAGACTATACGGCTTACGACAAGTGGAAAGAGGGTCAGAGTAGTCATGAAGTGCGATTATTCAATGACTGTGTCACACAAGTTAGAGAAAAACTCTATGAACTACCAGATCTCGTGGAACGTTGGGGAAATTGGGCCTACGAAGTTTCCGAACAGCTTAAATCAGGAAGGTCCTCGTCACCATGAAAATCAACCCCCACTTTTCGGACTTTGTGACTATTGCTATGTTACGTTTCAATTCACTTTACGGCACACCTTTTGATCCCCAGGTATGCACTTATTTTATAACAGTTTGTAACAAGAAAGAACTTCTTGAGGCCAGTGATTGCTACTGTGTTGTTCTCACCTCATTCTGATGTCAAAGATACACTCTCGTTGTTTTATCGAATTCGTTTTATGAACTTGAAACCTATTTATAGTCATTTAACTCTCATTCAACGCCAACCAATCACGAGGTTTAACTGTCAATGACCCGTTTAAATCAACGCCGAAAATGTGACATGTGTTTTTGTTGAATGAGAACTCGATTAACAAACAAAACTTTCGTTACGGTCATCTGTGATCTATACGTGAACAGACACACACCGAAATAAACTACCTATTGACTGGGTTTAAGGCCATTTAGTATAGTCTTACTGGTGATGATTAAAACAAATCTAGAATTTTACAAATACAATATTTTTAGGGCCATTTAATGCTGCCACTGAGTGGTTGCTATAATTCTGAGAGTTCCCACGAACGTACTTAGTATTAATTATACATTTATAGATTCTTTTTGATTGAAGACAAAGTGGCAAAGGCCTGAACTGTTAGGTTTTTCACTGAGTTGTATCCACACGGAATATTTCAAACAAGGACGTTGTGAAAACTCTGTTGTTTTCCAGCTAAAGCGCTGATCGTTTATCTTGTGCAAAAGTATATTCTGATCCAGAGACTATAAACATAATCTTGATTCTGATAAAATTTTGTTAACATTTTTCACTCGTAGTTTTTTTGTACATAATAGGCGTAGTTCTCAAGTGTGTTTTCCACGCGCACCATATACAACCAATTTATGAAATAAATTGTTAAAAGTTAACTCACAAACTTTCAGTTCTTTATGGCAACGGCAGATAGCTTATCCTACTTGAAGAAAAGCGAGTGAGTGTCGAGAGGATTCGGGACTGCAGAGTTGGTTTGGAACTTCGTCCTTTGATTGGCCCTGCAAACTCCCGCCACCCTATCAGCCAATCAGAAGCGTACCTGCAACCAATCATGACTCGGCAACTCATGATTTCTCTCGTTTCCCCACCGTTTTTCTTCGGTTTCTCATTGGCTCATTGTGATTTTCCCATGCTTCTGATTGGCCACTTTGATTACTTTGGTTTGGTTTTACGACACTTAAACGAAAAAGCTCCCTGCAGCGAGAAAAACCGAGAAAATAGATTTTCTTTTTTTGGGGGGGGGGGGGAAGGGGTTTTGCAGCTCTCTTGAACCGGGTATCAGCAGAAGTTATATCACTTCCCCTCGTTGATGTTTTCTTTTCGCTCCATTCAGTGTCCAACACAAGCATCTTGTCGCAATAGAATGACTAACTGAATAAGTGAGGCATTAGTTATATTTTGTCCTATCAATTATAAACAAATGAAGCGTTCATGATCAGCTATGATTTGTTTAGCATCCGCTCGTCAAAATATGATTTATTCGTTTACCTGCGATCAGATTCTTTTACAGAAACGAAGAACCTGCCAAAAATTTGCCTCGCTAGAATTGTTTGGCTTTGTAGCTCAATTGTTAGTGGCGCTTACCTAGTATTTGGGATGCACAAGTTTGGAGCCCTTCCAGGCTCAAGCTTTTCCAATTTTAGCTCTATGCAAGGATTTTATCTTCATTCAAGCAAGATTTTAGGGTACCTACCTGGTCCGCGAGTTAGAACTTATCGGGTGTCACAGTGTAAACTCAAATGAACCTACCCAGGTTACACAAACGACGGAGCTTTGCGTGATGTGATGATAAATGTGCCACTAAACGGCAGACCTAGTTTTCATTTATATACCGTAAAAGGGTACTCCCCCAAGAGGTTTGTGCCCAATTGAGATCATGATGGGTCGCGCCCAGTCCTATTCGAGCACCATTACTCAGAGGGATGTTTAGAGATTTTGCCGAAATCTTGAGGTACTGCAGTTAGAACTAATACCATTTGCATTACTTTTAGTACACATTCGAACAGTGAGTTGAAGCGGTTAATCCCGATGAAAACTGTGCAAAAGTTGTTCAATGTTTACAAAAAAACATTTTTTTTCTTTCTACGCATGGGGAAGGAAATTTGATCTTTCTACTCAACGAAGCAGACACATTTTGTGACTGTCTGGTTGCGGACCCATCTTACGTTTCCGTAAATAAGAAACCCTACCTCGTTTCAGAGTCAGTGGGAGTACATCAGTCAGTAATCGCATAGCACTCGAAATTCTTAAGTTTCAATGTCCAGAGTTCCGCATTGGTTATTCTGTCAATCAAAGCTTTCAGTCTAAGACTCTAACTCAACCAAAACAATTAACTGCTTGGGCTTAGACAACTATGGTAAGATTGGCAACTTCGCTGATTTAGTCAACCTCCTAATTATCGGTATGAAACGCTTACTGTGGCTTGCCCTCGAATTACATGCTCGTCCTCAAGGAGTGACGAGTATCTAATTTTTCCCTACTGTATCCCCCATGAGTCAGTGATTGAGGTCACGAGAAAATGGGAAACAATCATCAACTTAAGGCAGTTCTAAATTGTTAAACAAATTCTCCTCGTCAGTAGCTCAGGAAAAATAAAGAAGATGGTATGGAGAATATCCATACTGATGTAAAGGTGTAAAGGAGTAAGGAGTTCAACTTTCAAACAAGTCTGTTTTGTTTTGTTTATTTGACAGTTCTGTAGATGCTGGATGCACTGTCACTTAAAACCATCTAGATCTATCGAAAACGTGTCATTCTTAAAGTTTGTAGAATGCTCGATAATAAGAATGATAGTACTAATAATGTTTACGATTTTAGATATATGAAATTCATATATTTGCACTGCGGTGAAGAAACGAATGTAAGAGATCCTCGCAGCTCATTTTTCACCACTTGGATGGTTCATCTGGACCCAACATATTGACCAGCTCCCAGTTGACTTAATAGCTCAGTTGGTAGAGCGCTGAACCGGTATCGCAGAGGTCATGGGTTCAAATCCCGATAAGGCCTGAATTTTTTCTAGGTCCTACTTTCAACTATTAGTTCAGTAGTGTTCTTAGCTACGACGATCTCTTAAATTTGTTTCTTCACCGCAGCGCAAATATATGAATTTCAAATATCTAAAATCATTATTCATCTCTTGGATAGTTTATCTGGACCCAACCTATTGACCAGCTCCCAGTTGGCTTGTTAGCTCAGTTGGTAGTGCGCTGCACCGGTATCGCAGAAGTCATGGCTTCAAATCCCGTACGGACCTGAATGTTTTCCAGGTCCTATTTTCAACTACTAGTTCAGTAGTGTTCTTAGCTGCGAGGATCTCTTAAATTTGTAATAATAGTGATATTGATAATAATTATCAGTGATATAAATATCATTTAACAGGCCCTATGTCTTGGCGCTTATCCTGGGAAATTATCGAAGAAAACCTCAACACTTAAAAAAAAAACCGTTGTGTTCTTTATTACTTCATTGTTTCATAACTTATCTAATATTCTTACATTCACCAAAATATTTCTCCAGTGTTTCTTTTTCTTTCAATTTCTAGAATACATTATTCAATACCATTTGTCAATGACTAAAATGGCTTTTTGCTAACTATATAAGAAATAATCAAATTTGCTCATCACTGCAAACTGCACGATCCTAAGAACGAAATTGTAGGTAATATCTCAACGGAATAAACGTTGCTGTGATGAACAGAAGCAGTACCAAAAGTATGGGGAACACGTCCGCGTCCTTAATAAAAAAAAAAAAAAAACAGTTTCTATTCTAAGGAAGATGGTTGTTGGCTGAAACCTAGTGACCCTTTGGGTGAATCGAAAACAGATTAAGCATTAATAAGCTTGCGGTGAGTTTTTAACGAAAAAGTGTGAGTTATTCTTGTTGCTGATAATTCAGATAATTATCGAGTAATAGAGTAGTTTTCAATTGACTGTCTTAAAGCCAAGACCAAGATAATCACAACCGCCAATCAAAACAAAGGTTTGCGTCATCATTAGCCAATTAAGATTCAAAATTAAAACAAGCACACTTCCAAAAGCGCGGGAAAACGTGGGCGACCAAGTGATGTTGGCTTTCGTTTGGCATCTGATCAGTTAAGAGCATGGCGCGATTTTTCTAGACCAATCACAAACCGAAGCAAAGCAAAACAAAGGCAGTCCCGCAAAACTTTCAACACTCAATTGAAATTACTCAATGACGTCAAGCTCAATACTCAAATCTTTGACATTTTCAAAGATAAAATCAAGCGCGGGACAAACTAACCCTTACAAGTAGGATAAAGAGAGATCACTTAACAAGCGCTACATTCTGCACCAAACATTGAACAAAGAAACCGATCAGACGAACTTTACAAAAGAAGAATCTGGGGGCTTAAAATGATTTCGTCCCGATAAAAACCAAAGACCCACTTTTCAGCTGGATTCCTATTCCTACAATTACTGTAATCAATGGGAACGAGGAATGACAAGTTTTTGTTCACTTGCGCATAAAAAAGAAACAAAAACAAAATCATAAATAAGATAAAAGTTCACGTATCAAATCAATACTTTAAACAATTATCATTATCATTTCTGTGTTAGCGACGACTTCTTTGTCTCCTAAAAATACATATTTACATCACCATTACAATTCAACTTTTGGTTCTTATTTTTTTGGAAAAGTATCTGTCTTGGATTCAAAGTCCTTCCCGACTCTTAACAAACTGATTGGCAAGATTTTATAAAAGAATTCCCTCGAAACAAACCTAACCTAACCCACCCCAGCCCTTCTAGTGCAATCCTTACCCACCCTCACGAATAAATTTGACCTCACAGCTCACCCACCTCTTCCCGATTGATAACACGTTTTGATCAATCTTAGTCTAACAATCTCGAAAAATTGACATTTCTACCAAAACTTCCCCACTGCGGGGCATGCAGATAATACGCTTTGTTTCCATAGGATCATAATTTTTTCAAGAAAAGATTCTTCCTCCCACCAGACCTTTTCCAACCACCCTCCCTTGCTTCCCTTAACCCCCCCCCCTTATCACCCCCCCCCCAGAGAGACCCTCAAAAAGCAGTGTCGTCTCCCACAGACCCTCCGCTCTTCCTGTTGTCGTCAGGACCGCCACTAGTCCGATGACTCCGCACGACTTGAGCAGCCTGCAGCGAAGCTAACAGATCATCGGAGTTTTTACGGAAAGGGGGCTGAGGGTTGCGGTTTCCCTTGGGTTTAGGGCGAACCGCTGGGGGAATTTTCGGTGCCGGTGCCGGTGCCGGTGCCGGTGCCGTTGTTGTCGGAGAAATGCCCTGGGGAGTGTTATTCGCTGGAATGCTAACTTCCTCTCGTGGCTGCCACACACCTTCTACGGACTTCCGGTTTTCCTCTTTGGAAGCTTCACCTCCCCCTCTCCAGTCTTTATCCGTTGGTTCTTCCTTCTTTTCGGCTTCTTCCGCCTTCTCCTGGCTAGGTGACTGGGGTTTTCTGGTAGGCGAGATGCTCCGAAGCCTTGGTATCACGAATCCCTGTTCCTTATCAGGTGTCTTATCCACAGAGTTGTCGCTCTCTTCTCTGGGCGCCTTACGAAGCCGCGTCAGCTGCCGCTTTACGATATCTTCCGATGAGATTGCTGGCACGGAGGTCTTCTTAAACGACAATGATCCTGGAGATGGCCCCTGAGAGCTCACTCCTATCGGACTTGCTCCGATGGGACTTGCTGCTGCGTGGCTTGCATGATCCGCTGTGGGAGAGGGTAAACTGTCCCTTCCTCGTAGCGAGCCCTCTCTCTTGGGGATCCTTGGAGGCAGATCCCTAGGCCTGTCTATTCCACCGGATGAAATCTTGGGTGATGGCGACAGCTCGCCGGAGATCGAGATATTCCCTTCGCCATCATTTGCATCGACATCGTCGTCTGTCAGCATACGAATGTACCTGGCTGGCACAAAGCCTTCAGTTCCATTGATTGTCCCGTCCCACCATTCCGGGTTAAATCTTTTGAACACCTGAATAATGTCGCCTTTTTTAAAGGACAATTCCTTGGAGGATCGAGCTGAGTAATCATATATCGCTTCGGCTTCCCTTGGCTCCAGATCTGCAGGAAAAAAAAGGAAAAAAAAGTAACCATGACTGTAAGAAAAAAGACGACGAACTGGCATGAAACGCACGAGTAATGCGAGCGCTCAGCTCGCTGTTAAATCGCGTTTTATATTAACGTGTAGGCGAGTTGCAGAGTTCGTTATGTGCAAGTGAGGTTCAAAAGAACCGGAAGTAAGATAGATGGTTGCAATTTTTAGCTAAAATGGACGTGTTGACTCTAAGAATGTTTCAACATTCTATTTAATCTAAAAAGATATCTTTTAAAAGCAATGTTTTAAATGCTTTAAATACTTGACGCACTCCTCATGCTCTCTCTTCCTTCTGAGAGGACATTAAAAATCGTTCTATTCTAAACACTTACCTTCCTCGCTCTCACTCTCTTCTGTCTCAGATAATGGCGCTGGTAGCGATTCTCCAGAGCCAGGGAATATCTCGTCACAATGTTTAATAAGTAATTCTATCATTCCATTCACTTGACTTTGATAAGCTATCATGTCTTGTTCGGACGGGATACGTAACAATGTCGGGCCGAACACTACCGCCAGATTGTGAGCATCCATCTTGTTAGATTCACTGTGCTGTGCAACTCTGCCGAGAGACGTCATACCGTAGAACATTAAATTTTGGGGGTTCAATTTTGCGAACGTATTCTTTGTTATGGGAAGTGGCTATAGAGTAGCAGTTTTTTGAAAACTTCTAGAATGCCTTGTCACGGCAATGTGGATACTCGAACTTTCTGATGTCAAACCATGGAACTGCCTGGAACATTCTATTGGGTTATGTAATGATGATGTTATTTTATCTGAAATTGCTGTGTTGTAGTCTTCAAGAAAGTTCTAAAAAGAACAATTGCTGTTGTCGACAGAGACCGACTGTCTGAAAAGCTATACTGACTGAGAGCTATTCAGGTCGTTTCGCCTACGGGTCGTTTCGCCTTCGTCCAGAGTTGGTTTGCCTACGATTCATATGCATGAATAACACTACAGCAGTGCAAAAGCGTGGAAAGCATGATAATTACAGTAATTTAAATATTAGGGTACAATTGCAACATTGATATATATCATGGCATTTATCCAATGTTGCTAAAAGGGTCAAATCAATTTGTCTCTCATGTTAAAGCGCGGTGAGATGAACCCAATTAACATGGTAATCATTAGAGTTCATTAGTTGTCATATCAAATTTTCATGCGATAGTTTTCGAACATCATCAATTTTTGTTTCAATTGAATCAATTGTTTTATACAATAATTGTCATAGTACGGGGTTTAAGACGTAGGCGAACTGACATATTGGACGTAGGTGAATCGACTCTAGACGTAAGCGAAACGACCGTAATTCCTTGAAAGGTTGTGTATTTCGAGGAGATTTAGAGGCAACATTCACTTTGCGTCAGTGGCGAACTAAGTTTCAATCTGGAATGGGCTAAAGTTATAATAATTTGGGACACGTTTAATAGGGAAGTTCGGTTTTCAGGAGAGTAGCATTCTCTCTGCCGGGTAAATAACATTGTAACATCTTCGATCCGATGAAAACCATCAACTAACAGAGCTTTTAAAAAATATTGACTTATAATACTTACAAGGTAAGGAAAGAAAACAGATACTCCATCACTCGAACCACTGATTCAGGAAGCGAACTGAGTGCAGTCATTATTTCTTTGATACCATCTTCTACTGACGCTGACACTACAGACAAAGAGAGGATAGTGCACCATAATCAAAAAGATCCAACACAACTTTAAAGTACAAAATTAAGGAATTTTTTTTTTAGTCAGACATATATTTTCACAATAAAAGAACCCCCGAGATGGTAAACCTGGGTGGGCTGAGCACAATCACCGCAGGTAACCTTGCATGTTTTCCCGCCCTTTGCCGGGGCCTAAAACTAGTTGCTGTCCTCCGCACCGGTTGCAGGCCCTCCCACCTTGGGCACTGATCGCATAATTACCCAGTGTTCGTAGCTGTTTCATATTTCTCACTCTTAACGCAGGTAGGACAATTTTTCACCCTGGGTACAAGTTATACATTATTCCGCATTTGGCATTGAACGTAGAATTTCCCCTTGACGTAGATTGCGTAATTCGCGCCCTTTCAAAGGTTTAGCTCGCTATTTTTTCTTGCTATGTGCAGGGGTTTCATATTTTCCGCTCTTGAAAAAGTTGTGAAATTTCCCGTTCTTCACGCTGAATTGCAAAAGTCAATACCAGTTGCTGTACAAGATCCCTCTTTTGATAAGACCTCAACAATTTTCCAATTTTTAAAACCGCTTGCTTTCCTCAGCCATGGCATCCACTCTTTCCCTCTCACCCACTATCCTCGGTTATAAGCCAGGAGGGCCTCAGTCTTCGTTAGAAAAGAGGAACTACCCTCATTTAACAATATAACGAGATACTTACAGCTAGCCTTAATGAATTCTTGATAATGTGAACTAGGAAACAGAGGATCTTCCAGTTCCCTGAAATAAACCCGGAGTAAACCAGCCACGGCGTTGATATCTTTCCAATGATTTAGACCAGCTAACGGATCACGACCTACCAAAAAAAAAAACCGCGAATTTCAGCCGCAACGCGTTAAATGTACAGAGAAACAAAACGATCCCTAACTTTCAAGGCAGTTACCATTTTCAAAAAGTTGTTTCATGTCGTTTATTTCCGTTGTGGATCCCGATAACCGAAATATTCCTTGATGGTCCAGCCCTAGGAACACGATAAAATAAATAAAAACTGTTATGTTATGACAGCATACTTCCCAGGGCAGCAGACATAAACTAAAATAAGGGATTTTTTAAATCCTTCGAGGCCCCAGAATCGTCATTCTCTCTGACGAAGGGTTACCGCTCAAGACGTCAGCTAAAAGGGACTTTAAGAAAACCACGACGGCAACGACAACGTCACTAAACAAAAAGTTTAATGAGAAGAACAATAGCTGTGCACGTGCGTTATAAATCTTTGTAAATTTCTTTGCGTCCTCTGCAAAACAACAACGTGAAATGACAAACCTGTGTTCCATATTCAGTTTCGAGATAGTTTTGACAGTGAGAAATAAACTAAATGACTTTAGAGTAACGCAAGATTCGTTGGTAAAATATAAGTTCATTTTTTAACCGACGTTGTCTAAGGCACCGCCGCCGTCGTCGTTTCTTAAACTCCCACGAGATTCTCTCAACGGTGGCCAATTCACATTATCAAATCAGTTAATAAAACTTAATTAACTAACCAGGAAGGCCGAATTTCAAGTACTCACCAAACTTTTTAATAAACTTGACACAACTTTCTACAACCTCTGGAATTTCTCTTCCTGTAACCTGAGAAATAAAGCAAACTTGAAATAATCAATTTAACCGGCTAACAAGAGCTTCTTAAGATGGCGATCACTTCTTTAGTTCTCGTGACCTTAATGTTAGATTCAGGGATGATATTGTAAGAAAACATTAGAAGCAAGTCACTGAGAGCCGGTTTTTACACGAGATCTAACCCAAACCGCGGTTTTACGCAAGCAGTACACCTCAGGGATTCTCTATAAGAGGGCTGATTTAATTACAAAAATGTCCTTCCACTATCAGCTTTCGGCCCTCTGAACACTACTAACAAATTTAATTATTCGGATAGAAGTTCGGCTGAATTGAAGATGGCTTAGAATGCGGTTTGGTTGAAATAATCGGCCCTTAGGGTCTAAAGAGTCAATCCCCGATATCTACCTGAGGAAATGTCACAAAAATTTTCCAAAAATATTTGAAACAATTACAAGTGCGGTTATTTTTCCGCAATCAGTCGTTAAGAACTGCATGATATGACTTGGTGCATGTACTTACTTTAACATAATTTTCTAGATTACATCCAAACACTTTGGCCTTCTTGTGCACAGAGTCTAGAATCGCTGAAGCTTCTTTAGAAGACATATCTAACGCTGGTCTCTTGAGCCTTAAAAAAATTGATGAAATGAAAATTCATATCATTTTTATAATATCAACACATTATAAATGTGAAATATGTGATGAGGAAAGAAAGACTTATGGAGCAGCAGGTGTCATGGAGGCGAGATATGAAGCAGACAAAATCAAGTATTGTACCAAAAACCACGATTGCAAATGCTCGTGGTAGAAATTTAGGGTACATTTTCCAAGACAAAAAATCAGACTTTCCTCTAATACATGTTTAGACACTTTGTGCAAGCCCCACACATCCCTTAAGTCATACCCCAGCTTCAAACCCCCATTTGACGTCCTAAAAATTCTAAAAAAAAGTCACCAGAAATCAAAGTTAAGGCAAGGGAAGAAATACAAAACAAAACAAAACAAAATGTCGAAAGAAATTCGGGGTTGCTTTGGTTTTCTCTAACTTTGCTCTGTGATTGGTCTAGAAGAATCGTGTCATCCTCTCAACCAATCAAAAGCCAAACCTAAAAGAATCGTGACTTGGTCATTCGCATTTTCCCGCGCTTGAGCAGTTTTCAGTTCTCATTGGCTAATGACTATGTAAACCTTGGTTCTGTTTAGTCGCTGAGATAGCCTTGATTTTGGACACCCAATTGAAAATTGCGTTAAAAAAACACAAGGACATGACAGCTTGCTACACGAGAAAGGTCGCCAAAATGGCTCCTTTCGGTGCAAAGTTCGTCCCCAATTTTATTCCTTCTGACCAAGGAGATCAAAACGGCCACAGCTTAGACAGGGGAATACTACATGTAGAGATGTTGGGCAAGAAGTGTGGAAATTCATTTTTAACATCATTTTAAAATACCTGGCTCCCACAATGTCTGGTGTTACTTCACCTACGAAGAGTAAACAAAGTTAGTAAATGATTGTAAGTCACTTAACAATAAAAAAAAAGTAAAAAAGTAAGAAGTACGGATTACTACTAACCGAGTGTTTTTGTCAGCATATCATTTTCAGCCTCCACACGGACTTGTACACTACTAATAAGAATAAGCTCCCGCATTTTCTGGAAGAGAAAAAATATCAGAAAGCAACATAAGGAAACATCTTTTAAGTGCGCTGCATAATATCAGAAAAGAAGGGTGCAAAAATTCTGAGCACTGACGTGAGGTGAAACCTGAATATTTTACAACAATACTACAATCGATCCCGACTGTGGAGAAAGTAAAAACACCAACAGCAAAGTAGCAGATTAACTCCTGGACTCCCAAGATATGATTGTAAATTTTCCTTTCCAGCTGCACCACATTTCCTTGTAAATTAGTTACAAGAATTTGGTGTTTGATCAAGCAGATAACCACTACCTGATAAGTCTGAGTATTCTCATTACCTGTTTGTTTGATAATGTTTGGATATTTAAGGGATAAATTACATGTTAGTTGCTTCTGGGAGTAATTGAAAGGTTCCAATGAGGTCGTACCGTCATATAATACATCTCTAAGTCTTCACTGCTGTTCTTGATTGATTGACAGCTGCCTAATCCAGCAACAGGATCCACTGCACCATTGGCCACTTTCATCATTTCACTGTCCCACTGCTGATGCATTGATGCAAGAGCATCTGAGGTGGCCTCCGCTGACTTTCCAATCTAAAAAATGGACAACAGTGGCTGTTAAATGCAAGGTGAAACTCATAGACATGAATGGCTTTTTAAGGGAACCACTAACTTAACTTAACCCCTTACACTCTGGCATCAGTGTTCATATTCTCCCTACTGTTCTCTATACAATTCCTATGATACGAAAGGAGAATTTTTTTCAACAATCGAGAGCATCTTGAGTTGATGATCATTTCCTTAATTCTCATGACTTTTGTGCTTGACTCAGCAGTGATACTGCCAAGAGAAATTAGAAGCCAGTTCCTCTTAGGAATGAAAGGGTTAAAATGTTCTTTACTTTCTTTCCTGCTTCATTTTGCGAGAGGCTTTCAACATTTCTGACCGTAGCAGTGAGCAGGATGCTTATCAAATATGAACATACTACTGCCATAATCCACAACAGAATTATCTGTAGCTCAGTAATAAAACACTGGATCACAAAGTCAGAAAGTCTTAGGTTTGATTTTGCACAACTCAGCCAGTTTTTGCCTCATGCCTTTGGCAAAATGAATGGCCACATGTGTCATTTAAGGCCAAAACCAAAAGCTGTCATCTTCCTCATCCTCTTTAACCTTTTACACCCCAACATCAATGTGTAAACTCTCCATACTACTTTCTATACAGTTACAAAGATGCTGACAGAGAGAATTTGTTTAACAATCAAGAGCTTCTTTAGTTTGTGATCATTTCCTTTATTCTCATGACCTGGATGTTTGATTCAGGGGTGATATTGTCTGGAGAAATTATACACTAATCACTCTTAAGGTTTAAAGGATTTAAAAAAATGTGGAAAGGAGATGTCTATGGGAAGGTAATTACAAGCTAGTTAATTCACATTTTGCTACTTTCTTTTTCAGTTTTTTGTTTGATGAAGTTCCTTAAACCTTGTTGCAATTAGGTATCACTAGAAGAAAGTGTTTTAGTGACAAACCTCATCCGTTTCTGCTTTTGCCCTTTGCAGTCTCTCAAACACCTTGTAGTGATGCTCTATTACATCAATTTGTTGAGGTGACACCTGATAAAGCTGTGAAATAAACATCCATACACATATTAAATATGACGCTTCATTGGTAAGATCTAGATATCACTCTCCACCGTCTGCCCTAAAATTTGTTTCATTTCATCTCAAGAATTTGGAGTTAAGTCACATAATATCCCTACTGGTAATGTGTAGAGGTAATCCCATAGGCTAAGTTAGATTGAGGATTAAAATCACACATGTTTTCAGAAATTGCAGAAAATTCTTGAGTCATGCAGCAAGTGACGAGAGCAATTTCTACAACTTCTTTAAAACAAAAGTGATTTCAATCTTTAACTTTACAACAAAACTTGCTATTACTTTTTTATAACATAAATGGAAAATTTTATCTTAAAAAAGGTCAAAAACAACTTAGGCAACCTAAGAACTAATCAGTTTTAGGTAATTTTGTACGGGGAATTACCAAATTTAATGAAAAATTCCCTCTATCTCAGCCAATCAACATGCGGTAAATATGCCCTCTATGCCCTCCTCTGGGACTCATAATTTTTTCTTTATTCCATGCTTGTGACAAGACACAAAACAAAATCTTTCTTTTTCTCTATTTCCTTACCAAACATTATGCCCAAGTCCCAATTACAGGGGAGTTCACAGCTTATTTGAACAAAGACTACTAGAACTACACATATGCACTACTACGAAACCAGGACAAAAACATTTTAAATTAAGTGCCAAAATTTGATTTCCATCCTCTTTAAAATTTAATCTCAAAAGAAAATGACGACATTTTAATTTCAGAAACAAATCTTTAAAAAATGTGAACATCAATCATCCGATTTTTTAAACACAACGTGGTGTTACAAGTTTTTTTTGTTTTATCTTTTACTATTTTTACCACTTTTTATGTTTCAAGAATAAATAAAGACTACTACTACTATAAGACTACCACAACAAGCAGCATTATCTAAAGAGCAGAATAGAAGTTCTGAAATTCAGACTAAGAACAGAGACCAACCTCATCATCATTGAACGGCAAGAAGGCAAATGTGAATGGCAGAGCTAATGCACCGGAGTTGTCATCAAAGAAGAACTGTTTATCTTTAGCTGCTTCCACAGTAAACTTAGCTTCACGCACAACATCTACTGACTGGTTGCTGGAAGCTGCTACATTTGCTTCTGCAGTGACATATGCCTCAACTCCTCGAGTGAAAGAGTCGTGGTAATTGTAGTCAAAAGTCTGAGTGGAAAACAAAATACAAAATTTAACCCTTTAACTCCCAAGATCTCATTAGTAATTCTCCTCACTGTCGACCATACAATTCATATAATGTTAGTTCTGAGAATTTAGTATTGGATCAACCAATCATCCCCTAATTGATATTTTACTATATTCTCATCACTTGTCTGCTTGATATTGAATTGATATTGTAAGGAGAAATTCTGTCTTGATCACTCATAGGAGTTAAAGGGTTAAGATCTTGTTACCCATTTAACCCTTTCACTCCCAAGATCTGATTGTAAATTCACCCCTCTAGCTTACAAATAAGTGATGACAATTTGGTGTTAGATCAAGATAATAATTTCTACCCAAAAAGTTTAAGTATTTTCATTACTTGATTGCTGAATGATGATGGATATTACAGGGAAAAGTTACATGTTAATCACCTATGAATCAAACTTATGACAAAATTCTAAAGAGAAAGTAATCATCCTTTCCATGTTTTCATTAAAAAAAAAAAAACAATTAACTCAGTGAAATGCCCAACAACAGCACACTTTCATGATGTGTACTGTCCATGTACAAAGGCATGACATGCCAACTGTCCTATTACACTGTCCAATTGCAAACACAATGCATACACTGTCCTATTAGGGCTTTAATCACACTGGTGATAACCAATCACATTCTACAATTTTGTTATAGTTTTGATTAATGAAGCTATACCCTGTAACATGTAATGGACTTGCATCCTATCCAGGGGTATTAAATATACTCCATACTTTGCATTTGTTGCTGCTTCATGATAAAGATACCATCATAGATTCAATACAAAAAAAGGGCCTGGTAAAGCTACGATCCTTGTAGATAAGCTGTAATTTTAGCAATTGCAAAAGAAAAGCCTGGGAAAAATTCAGGCTTCAACGGGATTCAAATGCATGGCTCCCAGATACAAGTTCGCTACTGCTACCAACTGAGCTACAAAGCCACATATTGGGGGTGAGGCACATTTAGAAGTTTCCTTTTTCCTGAGGAGGAACTTTATCATAATTTTTATTGAGAATTTTGACCCAAAAAAATGGGTCCCTTGACCTCAAAGACTTAACCTACAGTATGGGGCACAATCAGAGGTAAAGTTACACTCTGCCTATCACAAGACGACAACAAAAACAACAAAATCGATCATTGGACATTTGTTCTAAAAAAAAAAAAACAAAAAAAAGAAAAAGAAAAAAGAGCACACTCACATCAACCAATGTCTTGAGAAATCCATTGTAATAATTCTCCAAGAAATGGTTTGTAGACTCCAGTGATAAGACATACTCATTCTTAGCTTTGACACACCTCTTTTTGCATTCAGTACATTTTTGTTGGTGCTATTAAAGACCGGTAAAACAACACATGAAATGATGTTTACATGTGCCACTACAGTTATATCATTTATGGTCATTGTCATCAACAATGTAATCATTAACTATTTTAATTGTTTTATAATACCAATATTATATCATCTTGAAAAAAAATTACAGTCAAACTTCAATTATCTGGAGTCATATGGGGCTGGGCCAAAAAGTCCCGATAACTGAGAGTCTCAACAATAAAAAATATGAATAATAATAATAAGCCTAAAATAAAATTGAAATCATGTACATACCCTTAAATCAATATTACCAAAGAATTAACACATGTTCTCAAATCAGAGTGCATCATCATTAACATCTGTCAAAGGTATGTTTGGAAATTAAGAAATCTAAACATCAATGTTTCATGGAAAGCAGAACAAATTCTGTGAGTCTGATGGCTGCTTCTTTACAAGTGCTTTGATTAATAGCAAACGTTGTCACACTTTGCAAATGTAACAAATAAATGTTTATAACAAGTAATACCACAAAAGCAAGTCCTCATACACTGTAATAAAAATATCTCCAAAAAAAGTCCAGATAACTGAGGTTTGACTGTATCAGAGTAATCATATTTTTTAGCAAGATTATAAACTGCTCTGGTTATACCTTCTCAACTTGCTTAGCCATTTTTTCATTCTTTCTTCGTGAATCTTCCATCTTTTGAAGTTTCTGCTCTGCTGTTTTGCTCTCTAAAGCCATTGCATGATAGCGATGGAGTCTCTAAAAAAAAAAAAAAAATATAAGCCATGAACCCTTTACATCAATATCCATATTCTCAATACAGTTCTCTAGACATTTCCCTTGGTACTTTTAAGGAGAATTTTTTTTGTGATCAAAGCTTCTCAGCTTTGCAATCATTTCCATTATTCTCATGATCTTAATGAATGGTCAGTAGTAGTTACTGTGAGGAGAAATTAGATGCTGGTCACTCATATAGTTTAACCCTTTAACTCCCAGTTCAAATTTGTCATCCTCCTTACTGTTAACTATACAATTCTTATTATGTTAGTTCAGAGAATTTAGTATTGAATCAATTAATTATTCCTAAATTGATAATTTTCTTTATTCTCATAACTTACCTGGTTGACACTGTATTGATATTGTAAGGAGAAATTCTGTCTTAGTCACTCATGGGAGTTAAACTCCCAGATGAGATCAACGGGTAACTTCTCCCTGTAGTATCCATACATTATCCAGCAAACTGGTAGTGAGAATACTCAAACTTATCAGGTATGAGATATTTTTAAATATTGATCCAACACCAAATTCTTGCAACAAATTTTCAAGGGAATGTGTAGCAGCTAGAGAGGGAGAATTAACAATCCAATCTTGGGAGTTAAGGGGCTAAAACATTTTTTGATAGGTTGGAAAAAATTCAGTTCCTTTTGTACTACACTAGTCTAATTCAGTAACAATTTTCATCTTGAACACTTGTATAAGGCTGAACAATTTATCATAAAAGTTTCATTAAGAAAAACAACTCAGTTTTTGTATTCACCCTGTTAAGATCGTTAACTGATTTGAGAAGTTCATCCTGGAGAGTTGAAGCTGTCTCACAACACTGTAAAATACAAAAAAAAGGGAGAACTTACAAAATTAAAGATATTCCATGCTTGTTGCCTATCTCACTTTCACTTAAAATATTACTAATATTAATATTACTATTCTCCACACTGTTCTCTTTAAATTTCCCATAGCACTGACAAGGAGAATTTGTTTGAAAATCAGGAGCTTCTTGAATTGGTGATCAATTCTTTAATTCTCATTATCTTTGTACTTGATTTAAGGGTGATACTGTGAGGAGATATTACATGCAAGTCTCTTTTAGGGGACAAGAGTTGACATCATAAAGATCTAGAAATAAAACATAACAGTTTTTCCACTTGACCACCCAATGCACCCTAACATCGGTACATATATCCATACTGTTCTCTTCACATGTCCTATGGTGCTGTCAAGGAGTAATTGTTTATAGAAATGAGGAGTTTCTTTAGTTGGTGATCATTTCCTTGATTCTCATGACCTTAATGTGTGATTCAAGGGTGATATTGTTGGGAGAAATAGGGTGCTAATCACACTTTCGGTTAAAGGATTAAGATAGTTATAAACTCTTACATGCTTGGATATTCTTTTACAGTCGTCACTTATAATCATGAATCTATTAACAATGTCAGTGGAAACATTTTCGGCAAGACCCTGATGCATCTTCGATTTGTTCTTTGTTTCAATGAGGACTTGTTGCCATAAATCCATTGTGGTTCCCTTCTCTCTCCTAGTGACACAAGTTAAATAGTGAATAAGGGCATTAATAAATCCCACACTCTGTTAGTCAATTACAACAGCATGTTGGACTACCAGTTCAAAACAGAGAGCCACAACTAAAACAAAGACAGTTCTTTTTTTCCCCTCCAATTCTTTTCAGAGCCACACAGATCATTTAAAAACCACTTTATGAAAGTCCATATCTATCAGTTACTGTCTTGAAAACTTAAAATGGCCAGATAAAAGTTCAACTTTTTGCATCAGTTTCTTCCAAAGACTTGGCTATACGACACACAGTTCTTTTCAGAGCCACCTCTGTTCTTTTCAAATCCAACCAAACTTACAAAAGGTGGTAACTAACAATCACTGTCTTGATTTTGTTTAAAATATAACTGGGAAAAATTGGCCTTATCAAAGCAGTTTCATCAAAATACGTGGCTATAAGATACAAACTGAGTTTACCATCAATTTTCCATGAGAGGACAAATTTTTCTGGTAAAAAATGGTGCACCTTGTGACTCAATAACTACATAACAATGTAGCTGAAATGTTTTATGTTACCTCTGTGCTTTATGCCTATGAAGTTTTTCCAGATACATCTTTGAAAGCCTATCTAGGTTTCGAGAATATTCCATCTCAATTTCTGACAGCCTTCTGAAAAATTCCTGCAGATCTGCCAGAAAAAGCAGTTTTCCCTCTGTTCTGTTCTCAAAGCATTTCAGCTGCTCAATAACAATCTGGCGCATCTCTGTCAAAAGATAACATTAACATCTTGATTAACCAATGGGTTCTAGGATTAATAAATAAAAGTTATTGGAACTAGACAAACTGTGAAAATTGGCATATAAGCTACACCTTTTCTCTCCAAATTTTCTTTACAAATCAAGGGTGCTGCTTACCAGTGAAAACATCTGGTAAACATGCCATGAATTTTCATCAATCAACATGATTGCTTGAAAATGCCTGGTTACTAAGCTACAAACACCCCCAACAAACAAATAAAATTTCCATTCATTTCATGTTAAACTCGATTGAAAACCTGATAGGAAAGAAACAAACACTTGTTAACCCTTTAATTCCCATGAGTGACCACTTACAATATCAATACAATATCAATACAATATCAATACAATATCAATACAATATCAATACAATATCAACCAGATAAGGGTGAGAATAAAGAAAAATATCAATTTGGGGATAATTAGTTGATCCAATGCTAAATTCTCTGAACTAACATTATAAGAATTGTATAGTTGACAGGAAGGATAATTACAAATTTGATCTGGAGTTAAAGTGTTAGGCAATACAGAGTAAGATCAAATGCAAGTCTAAGTCAGTGGATACTCCATACTTCAACATCTAAAATAATTTGCAAGGATTCAAAATCTAAAAAATGTGTGTTAAAATATTAACCCTTTCACTCCCATAAATGACCAAGACAGAATTTCTCTTTACAACATCAATACAATATCAACCAGACAAGTGATGGGAATAAAGAAAACTATCAATTTGGGGATAATTAGTTGATCTAATACTAAATTCTCTGAACTAACATTGTAAGAATTGTATGGTTGACAGTAAGGAGAATTACAAATTTGGTACATCTGAGATAATAAGCAGGTTTGAAGGTAAGTTTGAGTTTTTAAATATTGATAAAGATTCTTACTGTGAACTGTCTTTGGGAAGTGAGTTAAAAAATGGTAAAAACTTTTATATTACAAGCTTTATCATTACCAAATTGAGAAGTTAAACTTAGTTTACACACATAATATGTTAACACAAAAAAAGGTAACATTCACTCAGAATAAATGAAAAACTAATCTAGCTGAGTAAAAGTAAATAATATTTAAATAAATATATATATATGTATATTACATACACCATTAGTTTTCATTTATGACATTTTTTCTTGAACGCATAGAGCTCATGGCGTATCTTGGCGATTGTACTATTTCATGTGATTATATTTATTATGATTATCATAATTTAACATATTACTTGTAGTATTTGCTCCTATTTTTTTGTATTTTATTTGTTTTTGGGTTTTTACAGTTTTTACAAGTATGCAAGATACATCACAAATTTCTACATGCATAAATTTACATTACACTACTCTATTACACAAAGAAAATACCACTACACTGGACTGCGAGAATAAAAGAAAAGAAAAAAAGGCATCGCGTATTGATATAAATAATAAATTAGTTCAGCTATTGTTCTATCAGTAGAAGGAGGGGTTTCCATTTGTTGTAATGGATCTCAAGTTTATTATTCTTTCTGGCTATAAAACATTCTATTTGAAACGTACTCTTAGTTCTTAGTATTTGCTCCTGCAGAGTTCTGGCCCAGAGAAATATGAAATGATGTATGATTAATAGAGTAAATGGAAAAACACTGGATTTGTCCCAAATGGGGTGTGCAAAGGGTCTACATAGATCCTTTGCATGCCACATAGCAATCAATTAGCCAAATGAAGTTAATTTCACAGCTTGTGTTTCACATCATATCATACACAATCAATGAAAATGATCCACAAAAGTGTTTGGCTTTCACCAGAACTCTTAAGTATTTTTTTCTTTTTCAGCCAACGATGCTTAGTAAAAATATTGAAGAGAAATTTTTAAGATAAAAATTCAAGTGTAAAAAGATAAGGAGTGATTGTAAGAACTTTAGTAATCCTGAGGTGTTTCTGGTCTAACTTGAGAATGCTCCAAAAGCTTGCAAAAAGTGGCAGAATCACTTACAAATAAAAAGGATAGTGCTGGTACTTGTTACTGTGTTACACTATTTAGTAAGACAGCCATCATGTTATAATGGAAAACCCAAGTGAAGGCCATTGTTGTCTCTTATTTGTTTTTTCTCTTCTTCAATCATCAGGTTTCCTGTCTTGATTTTAGCAAATGTGCTTATTCCAATGACTTTTTTCTTTTTTCATTGTTTTCATTTTGTAATTTGTTAAGTATTAATTTGTGAAATAATTTATAAGAAACAATAAAAGCACTTGAATACCAAGAACAAAGGAAACAAATGACTGCAGGAAGGTAGAAGAGCCCCTGAGATTGTGTTGAACAGTGCCACTTTTTTTTAAGATTAGATCAGTGAGACAATTTTGAGCCAAGTTGTAAAGCACTTTAAAACATTTCTTTAGCTTAAGACCTTGCTTGCTGAATGTCTAAGGTTTCCCAGCCTAAGGCAATGATAGCCTTGTCGCATGAGTATCGCCAGTTGCTGATATGCATTATGCCTCTCGCAGACCTATTTTGCAAGTTTTGTAGCCTGTCAGAGCGGCCTTCGTTGTGGGCGTTCCAGATCTCATAGCAGTGATTGAAATGTAGTTGATTAATACATTACAGATGTTAACTAGAGGGCTCTGTCTACGAAATCATGAACTGGCAGGTGAAGGTAAATTCTAGGTAGTCTACAGACAGTTTTTTTGCAAAATTTGACAGGCAAAAAGCACATGAAAAGCATTTGAGGAGCACGTGAAAACCATCATCACTTTAACACATTTGAACCAATGTATCTAACTCTGTAACCTGTAAAATGTTGTACGCAAAAATGAAAGAAAGTTACTCAGCTTTCAGCCATAATTCACATGTAGAGTTAAACCAATGCTACCACCCTAAGCTAATTAATTTTCAAGGTACAAATTTTACAAGCAGAGTAACATTTAGAGTGCATATAGTATTCAAATCATTCTAAATGGTGATAATAATTTCCAAAAAATTCTGAGAAAACTGTAAAAATCAAAAAGTTGTTTCATTGCCAAAAGTTTCAGCTTAATTTAGAAATTTAATATCTTGCAAAGGCAGATCCTGCTTAAGAAGGAAGTCTAAAGATCATATTATGTTGTGATTGTCAGAGAAAAAAAAAGGATAACTTCCTGTTATACATATTATAACTCGTACAAAACAATATTGTGTGTTACTTTTACCACATCAAGAATTATTTCAGGAAATATGACAAAATGCAAGTGATGATGTTTAAATCCTGATTAAGTGCGCAACATTTTTGTTCAAACCCTTGTTATATATAGCATCATGAAGGAAGAATTTTGTGAGACAGGAAGTGGTTCCAGTCAGAGACAATGGAACACAAATGGGCACTTTTACATAAATTGGTAGGAGAGTATTTGACTTGACTTCACAACAATGAAAGATGGTGTAGTTCTTGGGAAGTCTTTTAGGAATTGTGTCCCATAATCAAATTTCAGTAGAAAATGCTTTTAAAAAAATATATGCAGATGTTAGAGCATGTTTGGCCAAAATAGTGGATCAAAGGATATTGGAACACCAACCAACACTAACATATAAAAATACCAATATTGCTTCGGTGGGAAATTACAACTTAAGCAACTGTACGTAATTGTGTAATTGTGTTATTCTACAAGCTAGCAAATGTCTGAGTTTTCAGTTCGGGAATTTTATCCATTGCATTGTAAAAAACCTGTCTTCTGATCTGTTCGTCAAACGAAAGGTCATAGCTGAAACTAAATATCATACAATTATTACTCGAGAAAATAACATTTGGAATCGATGATCTAAGAACGTTTGACAGAAACAGAATCACGGAGAACCAGGTACAGTGCGCTGTAAACAAAAACATGTGATTGCACATTTGATTAAATGACTCACGTGGCTACAGACAACTTTTTAACGGAAAAATACGGCCGTTTAGATAATTGCTGAAGGTGTGAAGATGCATTTTACTACAGTCAAGTATTTCGTGACAAAATACAAACTGGTATATTTTTGATTGATAAGCTTCAAAGAAGAAATAAACGGCTGAAATGTTGTGCATTCCATCAGCTGCGAAACATGAATGCGTTTAATACATCACCTGCTACGTAATTGGAGTTAAGTTGTTCGAAAATGTTAAATAAGGTTGCCACGGATAAAGCGAAATGGCTAGTTTACATTGCGGTAGAAATCCGTTCGCTCTTACATCTTACAGAATCACGAGCACATAATTATATGTCAAAGTTAGTTCATTTAACTAGCAACAACTTGAGTAGTAGCCACGAGGGAACAAGATGAAAAATTTTCAAAGTAACGAGTTTCCAAGATGTAAAGATAGGTCCGAGGAATACTTAATAAGGTCATTTGTGAATGCCTGCGGTCTCTTGAAAACTAGAACAAACACCAGAATCTCCAAGATTTTGAATACCAGCTCTCAATGATTTTCACACATTCGTTTTCGATTTCAAGAGATTTAAATATTTAATGTTCCAAACACTTTCAAATTGACAAATTTAAACCAAGGTATTTTTTTGTTTACGACCACGAGGAAAAACATTCATCTGCTTAAAATAAAACGGTGATTTCATTTGCAAACATGTTGCGGAAAATTGAACATCGCTACAAAGTTAGGACATGAACTCGACATATTAACTTTTTAAAAAAGTCAAAAAGTGAAGTTAATGCGTAAAAACCAAAAGGCTTCCTTGAAGCCAAACACATTTGT
The DNA here is from genome assembly GCF_964200805.1 of Pocillopora damicornis. Classification (NCBI taxonomy): domain Eukaryota; kingdom Metazoa; phylum Cnidaria; class Anthozoa; order Scleractinia; family Pocilloporidae; genus Pocillopora; species Pocillopora damicornis. The sequence goes on from NC_142674.1 coordinate 18,492,007, forward strand.
TGATTAAGCCAAACAGATGAAGGAGTTTGCTTGTTAGAAGATCATAAGGTGAACCATTGATCAAACAATTTTGGTCGATTACATCCAAACCACTTCTTGAAAAGTTCTAAGCGTATACAATCTTAAAATAAAGAGCGTGCGGGATGCGCAGACTTTTTAGCAACTGGTCTTTACTTTGATGACAAAATGCTTGATAATCTCCCCAGAATAATCGAAATAATTAGTCAAAAGTTGCTCAATATTTGCAGTCCGTCTACTCGCGATGAAATAACTCGACTCTCTTTAACTAATTCGATGGCTCAGGCTCTTCGCAAAACGTCCACGGATCGGCGCTCGCAATCAACGTTGCTCGCAAAATGAACTCATCCCCGGAAACCAGTTTCGCAAATATCTCGGTTATTCTCTCGACAACTATGTTTTACATCAACTGTTCACAAATTCACCGCCCCTTGATCTGTTGTTTTAAGCTGACGCCAGATAACATAGCACTTACCTTTCGTTTGTGTGCCAAACTCCAGAACGGCCGACTTTCCTTTCTTGGCATTAGACGTCATTTTTGCGCGCTAAAACGAACACGCTACTAAATCATTTTGGTAGCTGGCGACGATAATTTTACACGGAAGGAATTTTTCCTTCTTTTGGTGGATTTTGAATCAAGAAACTCTTTGTTTTGGGATCAAAATCCACGCAGATCCGAGGTTTACGAGTGCCGGAAGGAAACAGCAGAACTAAATCGGACCCAGTCTCTCTAATGAACACATCCTATCGAAAGCGAGGCTAGCTTATTCAGAAGGCTTTTTTCCAAGAATATCCTAAATACCCATATTTGGTCTTCTTTCTCGAGTGCGACCAACTTTCTATATGCTTTCAGTCAAGATCAATCGTCTAAAATGTCAAACGGAAACATATACCATAAGAAGTAAATTTGTCGGTCATAGATCTATGTTCAAAAGATGTTATTTCGACGGAGACGCCCACTGGAAGTGAAAAGTATTTACACCGAAACTTGAGCAGCAGTTGGTCGCTCCAGGAAAAGATCCTCTTGAAAGCTGTCAGTGTCAGAAAAAGCAAATGATCAGGATTTCAAGAGTTTCACGGGAACACTGTCACACCAGTGGTCGTAGTTTGAAAATTGAAAGGCCTTTTTGCCGCGGTGGGCCATGCCGAACTCATTCACGGATCTTCCCGATCGCGCGGGCGCGGGATGGAAAATCAGTTATTTAAAAACGAACTTAAAGGGCATGTAAACCCAAAAAACGTTCATTTTCTTTTCACATAGATGTTTAGTAAATATATCAAGTACACCAAAGGTGCCATTAGTTTTTTCTCAAAAGTCCATTTTCACTTTGAAAAAGCTCTTCCAAATTCGAAACATTCGCCATTTTGAATGGCGCCATCTTTCTTGTGACGTCACGGGTGGAACCTACAAAGTTTCGTTTAATAATCGCGTAAGACACTGAGTCTTTTCCACAGCCGTTGTTTGCCGGTCTCGTCACGATTTTTTACTTACAGTTTGCTTCAATATACTCAGTTTTTTCATAATGGTAAAGCGTTGTGTCGTCCAGTTTTGTACTAATTCAAACAAAACTGGGCATACAACGCAAATATTTCCAAATGACGCAAATTTGAAGCCACAATTTGTGAAACTTGTTCAAATGAAAATAGCGGATTTCGTCGAGCCGTTCGAACATTCTGTTGTTTGTAGCAGTCATTTTTCTTCCTGGTGTTGTACCTACAATTCAGGCCCTTCCAGAAGCAAATTATTCGGAACTATAAACAGCTAGCTGTAGTACTGTATTATTAAATCAATGACAGAAACAACTCAAGCAAATCGATCTCAAAATGTAACGAAACAGATGAAACGGAAAACATTTAGCTTACTTGTTTCCGGTGTGATTCTCTGTGCCTTACTGCTGCCTGTACGTGTAATAGGCCGTCTCTAGCACCCAGAAATCGAGGCAAATTGACTAAAAACCTGGATACTCAGTGATACAACTTATCTGGGTTTCAGACCCTCGCTCCTCTACTTTTTGCCACAATTGCCCGATTTCGGTACAACAAACACTTTCACGAGTTGTCGGCATTGGTTGACAAGTTCCACACTCGTACCTTTGACAATTTTATATAAAACACCCTCGGAAGCTCAGCGGGTTTAAAAAATTTCTGTTGCATTCTTTTAGATTGTGCCCTTGCTTTATTGGATTTTTATATCAAATACAAGTAAATCACACAGTAAATTAGATACCAGTCTGAGTTTCCGAGGAGGTCGCATCGCTGTCAACACTGTGTTCGTGCGGATCGCTTCGGTGAACCCTACGCAGCTCATATTGTTAAGGACGTGGCCCAGACTCTCCTAAAGATTATAGACCATCCCCATCGCCGTCATATACTAAGCTTAGGGCATTCAAGTCGCTATCTTCTGAAAAACATCTTCGAACTACCGCTACTTACGCGAGCTACCACACCAGTTCTACTAGGGAATATGTGTTGCGTAATATTTTAGTTCCACCGCTTACGTCACGACTCTCGCTATTGTTTTTACCGGAAATGGAATTTCAGTTGAAAATGCCGATTTTCTCCTAAAATAAGTCGAATTGGACAAAACCAATTTCAGATTCGTTCTCTACGAGAATTTTTACATAGTATGAGAAAAACATGTATTTTTGGGTTTACATGCCCTTTAAGTCGTTTCATCATTAGGTTTCATCGTTTCATTCTTCGTAGTCGCCATGGATTCTAGACAAGAATCAGGCCACACGCACTACAAACCACTCTCAGAGGACCACGCTGACCTCCGTAATCTTAAAAATTTCGCTGTTTCCTTAATTAACCATTTTACAAGTTATTGTGAGACAATCTATTTGAGCAGCGCGAGGTTCTTCCTAAGGTATTCGGCAACGCCTTGTAACTTCTCCGCGTATCTATTTAAAAAAGCCACATATCGCGCAGCTTTCTTTCTAATTTTTTTTAACCTTTAACCCGTATCACTTCAACCCCTCAATTCCCTTGAGTGATTAAGATAGAAATTCTCCCTATAACATCAATACAATATCATGCTGACAAGTAATGAGAAGAAAAAAAAAGGAATCAGGGGATTTTAGTTGAGCAAATGCCGAATTCTCCGAGCTTTCATCATAAGAGTATTATAGCAGACAGTAAGGAGAATTATTAATGAGATCTTGGAAGTGAAAACTCCTGAAACGAACCAGTTGGCCACGGGCTTCTGATCTGAACCGAACAAACTGTAATCTGTAAACAAAATGTAAACAACTACTTTTGGGGTATTCTTGATGCAAATTTAGAAGCTTCTGTTTGTTTGTTTGGTTTTTTATTGCTTGCTTTCAAATTTAAACTTTTATTTGAGGGACAAATCACTTTGGTCAGGGTGGGGAGGGGGGATCACCGATGTCCAAGATTCCCGATTGTGCTCGTAAAATGCTGGAACATCGCTCACTGGATTGCAAAAAAGTTGCTAAAAAATTTCCAAAAGGAAAAAAAATTACAACCAAAATTTTTAAAGTTGCTGCCTAAATTTCCTCCTACTTTTGTATAAATGTTTAATGAAAAGCTCTGTTTTCTTTGGTTATTTACAATAATTGCCAACATTAGTCAAGAAAAACAACCTCAATCATATTCTCACATTGTCATCGATCAACAACAGTAACCTTTTACATCCTAACATCAGTATGCATATTCTCCGCACTGTTTTCATAAATTTCCAAAGAGGTTGATAGGGAGAATTTGTTTAACAATCAAGAGCTGCTTTCATTGGTGATCATCTCCTCTATTCTCATAACTTTCATGTTTGATTCAGGGGTGATATTGTAAGGAGAAATTAGATGCTTGTCACTCTTAGGGGCTAAAAGGTTAATCCAAAAAGCTTCATTCTTTAATCTACATCGAACGGAACAGTTAGGTTTAGGTTCTTAAAAAATTTTGTGAGAAATAGTCAGGGAAGGAGATTTATTTTTTTCTTTATTTCTTTCCTTTTTTTTTCTCGGATAGGAAGTCTGTTTTTATCGAGTATCGTGTTCCGGGATTGCTACGAGACACTTAAATCTGGTTAATAATTTCCTTGACATATAAAGATTATGTCATTTCCGTGAATCAGACCTAGACTTACTGTGAAATCCGATCAGACGAGTTACAAATTTGTTACGATGGACTTTATTCATTTGTTTGCCTTTAGGACGTGATCAAAGCCTACAAATAAGGTAAAAGTTCCTCCAGATATTTCTGCTTTTCAACTTGCTTCATTTACTTTGTATTTTTTAAAGCTTAGACTATTTACGTTGAGTATGAAAATTGATTCATTCGGAAGATGCGATCAGGCAGAACTTTACGCCAATGATTATTTTAAACCGCGCAATCCTTGACTTGTACAAGCCATTCACTAAGAACTCGCCTTAAATCGGCGGATGGATTGGTGATCGGCTAATATAGGCCTTGAAATGTAGATAAATTTAGTTTCAATCGGCTCTAGGGGTGATAGACATTCTAACTTCCACGTTCAAAATATCCGGCTAAGGAAGGTTTGTGTCTGTCATCGGACGTGACTCGTGACGACTCGCGTGGTAACGTGACGTGAGCGTCACGCTTGAAAAAGCCAACGTGTATGGTGCACAAAGGGATAACCGGAGGGAGGGTGGAAGGGAAGGTGAGTTAAAGTGGACCTGCTACTTTCAAAATATAACTGTAAAAAATATGGCAAAGATTCCTGATAAGATCGATTCTATTTTGAGGCAGAAAACAGACAAATAGCATCGCAAAAAGTGATTTGTTTAAATCTTTGTTCTTACCCATTTGAACAGGGAGTTAATTTGCTCATATCGTTTGGATAATTTTGTGACATTGTCCCCAAAGATGAATTACAAAAAAAAAATAAATAAATGCGAATGTCAGCAGACAAGTGGACGACGTTTATTGCGCACAAATTCCAAACAGTCATTTCGCTCGAAATCGACGAGTTTTTGAGAATTTCGTTTATGTTTGATCACCAGGAAGAGAATGGATTAACAATGTATTATGTATTCTTACTTCCTGTTTCATTGATGGAACACCGTCTGAATACAAATGTGCAAAGGTGTAAACAAAATTAGCCCCCAAAAATGAGTCCTTTACCGACATGTAGAATTGTCACCGATTCAGTCGAAACGCGGCGACAAATTTTATCTTTTCTTCCTTATAGTAAATATAGCAGGTGGATTTGTGCAAATTATTGCCGTGATTCGTACCGAAATACAAATTGACACAAACTTGGCTGTCGTTAGGTAGAAGTGAGTTACGGATTTCATACGTTTATTTCAAAGCCCTTTAAATCTTGGTTTTTCGTGCACGTTTTTACAATTTTAAAAAGTAGACAGAGTTGTTTGTCTCTTAAAAATCTTAGACATCAAGAAGATATAGTTGCCCTCAGGCGATTGCCACGCTAGTTCCTTAATTAATTTACACAATTGAAAGTCGACTGAATTTAATTACGTAACTAGTCTACAAATTCTTATATTCTCACTAGGAAAAGAGAAAGTATTTCTACTTGACATTACGTTTGTTTGTTGTTTGTTTTAACTCAAACTAATTAAAAAGATCCCTATTTCCATCAGCTCAAAAATCATATTTATGATTTTGAAAGAAGCTGACATCATTGTTACTAAGCTACGCGCGTTCTGCAAAACAATTTTCCTCGCCATTTCGGTGAAAAATTTCCCAACCATTTTACTTCGTGGAAATAAAAATTCTAGTCTTAGAGTCATTTATTGAAGCCCTGTTACCATGATCACAAGCTAAACGGATTCTTCATGGCGTGATTTGTAACGCTTTCATAGCAGGAGAAATTCAAATGCACGAAAATATTCAGATACGTGACAAACGGGAGGTCAAAATGACGAATGCGAATTTTCTTTCCCGGCATCCACTTCAAGACAGGGTTGACTCAGCTGAAGGTCTGTCGAAAACTCGGTCGCTGATTCGCTCAAAAATACGCAGGTCATTTTATACAATACACGGACCCGTCATCAATATTTTAGGCGCTACCACATTCTCATTCATGCTTTTACTGTAAAATTAAGGACCATAATCTTGAACTTTAAATGATTTTGCGACAGAGAGAAATTGTAACTCAATACTGGAACATGGGAATTTTAAAGAGATAAGCTGAGGTAAGGATATTCAAAATCGACGAAAGATAACCCATCGAGAATTGGTCAAAACTAAAACTCGATACGGGGCATATTTTATTTTCGACAAAATTTAAGACGCTTACAATTTTAGCGAACGAGCGAGGATTTTCGCGATGTACAGACAGTTTCCATTTGGTCACAAATTCACACAACTTAGGCATTCGGATCATTATTTTTTCATAACCTTCTTTTTATTTTCATTCAGAATTCAGCTCTGGAAGGGAACATTTTTAGATCAGCTGGGGAAGTTCCAATTTAATTGTTTAACAAGCCTTCACGCAAAATAACGTTTGTCTCAAACGCCCATCCAATGTTTTCTCGTTTCGCTCGAGTGGTTTTAGCGCGGAACGCACAACATAACGCGATGTCTGAGTGCGGTTAACGGTTTGCTGGGATATGTCGAAATTTTTAGGAGATATTTGAATAGAGAAATGTCCAGCTTCGCTGCTCTTTTATTGCTTTCAATAGTGGTATTTCCAACATGTCGAAATTTGAATGACGCGTTATTAAGAAACTGCGTTGTTCACCTTGGTTGTCTCTTGTCGCAAGTTTAAACGTTTGGATAGCGAAGTAGCTTATTTGCCAAGCTTATATACCGTACTAGATTTCAATACATTTTACAATTATTTAGGTTCGGTTTCCTCCATTCAATTCGGAGTCACTACCAAAAGCAAATAATTTATAATAATTTGTATGCAAATTCGCGGCAACAAGCCAGGTTTGTTTATGGCGAAGGTAAATATTACTCTTGAAAAACCTCTTCGTGAAACGTGATATGGTTGCAAATGCCAGCTAGTTTGGGTCGGAAAAACATCACGTATGATATAACTACAATATATTTGACAACATGAGAAGGAAAATATCCTCCTGTTGTGGTTGCCATGTGAATTAGCACAGAAGAAATAAACTACTATTGTCAAAACGTTCCGGTTTTCGATATTTCGGAATTAATTCGAGCACCTTTTGTCTGTGAAGCTTTCAGAAAACACAACTACTTGCATGTAGTAACTCTTGTTGTTTCAGTGCAAAATTCCAAAGTTCAGAATATCAATAATAAACACCTCATTCAAAGTTTGAAATACGTCTTTTCAATCCAGTAGTATCTATTTATTCATTTTCAATCAAAGCTCGAGAATTTTGCTTAACTTTAAACCGAACGAAACAGATTTAAAAGAAAGGTGAGAGTTTTATTTCTTATCAAACTGAATAGGAATTATTTGAATGGACATAATTCACACTGCTGCTTTTAATACATTATTGGGAGTTTTAAAGGAAAGGAAGGAAAGAGTTTAATGTACTTGTGGAAACGTATGAATTAAAACTGTCATCTATAGCTAAATGACAAATTTATGGGTGTGAATTGCGCTAGAACATGGACTTTTCAGTATAGGTATATCAAGCTAGCATAGGTTTCGAAAAAACTGTATGTTATTACGCAAAGGGCTTTAAAGAAAAAATTCTTGCAGCGATAAAGTTCTGTAACTTCAGACCGTGTAAGCATCATTGAGGTACAAATGAGCGTGCTTTGGAAGGCTGTGTAGAAATTTTATTTGTAGTTAACTTCGTAGGTTATTTAAGATCGTATAGATATTACTAGTACTCGCTTTTCGATACAGCCAGTTAAGCATCGAAAGCAGCTCCGTAGTATATACGTCAAAATTATTTCATGGCTATTTTTTACTTTCTGAATGTTTATCTGTTTCTGCTGCAAATATAACCCAACTCTATAAATTCCACCATTGTTCAGTGCAATTATCTGCCCACAAAACTTCCTTGTTGTGCGCGAAAAGAATAAATTATATTTTAAGTTTCAATATCGAGTTAGATGTAAATCCATTTGCGTGCATAAAACTTGCTTCAATGCGAGAAACAGATGCAATATCATTCACAAGATCACTGCCAAAGTTGTGTTAGTTTTGGCAAAGGCGAATCTTCTCAAGTAAGGAATAATAACACAACTGGTTTTGTCCTTTTTTGGCCATCATGTTGTCCTTACACGTTGGTGATCAGCTTAAAGGTACGTGACAACATTTGAAACCGAAATTTGGTTAGAAAACAACTGCAAGAGTTCTCATATCGCACAAGAAGAGGGAAGCGTCTTCACATGGGTTTACAATACTATGAAGAACATGCTATCGAGTTTTTCCTAAATTTAAAGCTATTTTACTTAATTTTAGACAACTAAAAGTGTCAGTTATTTCCTTTTCAATGTAAGAAACAGTGTTATGAATAAGTTGTCTTTTTAATCGAGCTCCACTTTTCAGAGACAAATAACGTGACAGTTCGGGCTTGAGGTAGACGCCATTATACTTCGTCGAGTAGTAGTCAAGTATTTATACTCTTGCTTCAAAAATATGGCAAGTCATGGCTTGTTAACTCAGCCGAAATGCAATCATCTATTTACTGTTGCTTTGGGCTGAGAGTTAAAAATGATTAAGATTTCCTAAAATAGTTTTAATAGCGAGACCAATTTATCACAATAATGGCGAAAACGAAGGGAAATTTTAAAGGAAAATCACTGTTTCAAAATAAAGTTACCAACACTTTCGAGAGTTTCGTTCTGCGGTCGATCTAGCAAACAAAAATGAGGATATGAACCTTTCAACACCCCCTTGCGGATGATAAACGAGAAAAATATTCTTTCGTCATAATTAATTCTGGAAGGAATATATCATTAGCGCATCATTCAACTAAAATTCTGTTCAATTGGAATTCATTGATGCTTCGAATCTTATCATTCGATGATTCATCGCTGGATTAAATTTCTATCAAGCTTCGGATTATTGTAATAAAAGGACTTAGAGCCTTTGATCGACAATTAATCGAGTGATCGACAAAGGATCCAATTGCGAACGCCGCTATTTAGAGGCTAATTTATTTAAAAACTCAATCAAGCTTAAACGCCGATCGAATGGTTAGGATGTAAGAGATTTCGTGTAAGTATGTGAGCTCTGATTTCTTTCTAAAGTTAACCATCTTTGCGCGAAATCATGTCACAATTATTTCACATATTGCGTCCATTTTGGCGGCGTCTGAATGTGAAAGATTAGTCGATCAATACTAATTTAAAATCGTCCGAACTTCTTCGATGCTTCGATGATTTCCCACGAATACTGTTATTGCAATATTTGTTATCACAGAAGTGCCCTGTTCAGTCTCTGCACAAAAATCAGTAAATGGCTTTCCTGGTTATATCCAGTTTTATTAAAATAATGCTATTTTCTTTTACGTCGACAGATCAGGAGGAAAAAGCCAAGATGCAAAGTTACAGGAGCATCGAACAGTTAGAGGCCTTGGCCGGTGAGTTAACACGATTTTAAGATAAAATAATTCGATCATTGGAAATCTGTGTTATTGGAGAGATCGTAGAGGGTTCTAAACACATATGTAATGAGATATTTTCGTAGTTTAAGGCTAAAATTTTCTGTTAGTTTCCGGCTTTCTAAATGAATGAAAACGAGAAAAATTCATGTTTAAACATGATTTTCAAGATGTAAATTAAAAACAACATGGGGTTGTATGCTTTGTTTCCAAAACTCTGAATATCTCGTCTGGAAAATGAATACCTTTTATTCGGTAAAGTTAAACGTAAAATCTCGCGCAGCTTAATTTGAAATTTGATAGAAATGATTTATCAAATTATTTAACCGTGTTATTTATTTCGCGGTCAATGTCATCGTAGAGATGATTTCATCGTTACGTAAGCTTGAGTATATTTATGTTGTTGTTTATGAGATTTCTTGATTTTTTTTATTCAATTCCACAGCATCTCCGAGCGGAATTACGATCAAGGACCATGAAACGGTAAATCTTATCTTTTATCTACATTCATATTTCTATAACTTTTTTTTTTTTTTCACAACCCTGACCTAATACTTGAGCTCTGATTTTAAATTAAACCTCCACTTAAATTTTTTTTATTTCAACATTAATTTCGGGTTATAACATATGGTTTTGGTAAACTGAAAATAGAATTAGTTCGGTTAGCTGGAAATGCACTTTTCTTGTTTTCTCGATTAAATTATTGAAATCGGGCCTTTGAATTGAAATTAGAACGAAGTCACGTATTTTTTGAAGGTTTTTGTAAACAGTGTTTCTTTTACTGAGCTGTTTATAACTTATTCAAATCATCGATTTAAGTACGTAATTACAACATAGTTAACATGCCTTGTAGTCAAGAAGACAATTGCTTGTTTTTTCCGTTGTTTCGAGTGGGTGATTGCTTTTGAGTGTGATCAGTCGGGAACGTTCATGAATTATTGTTTGTGAGAAAGTAGAGCTTTTTGGATCAATGTCCAAATTGAGTCAATGTCAGTATCTGAGCAACTGCCGACCTACCCTTCCCCTGACCCAACATTATCCCTAAGTTGTTATCAGTTGACTATCCTTGGGTTAGGGGAGGGGTATGTACGCAGACATGAGTCCAGTTTTTCTCTGTAATGTTAATTGTTGAAGAAATAAGGTCTTATTTCGTTGATAACGTTTCACAGCTATGTGCCAACGATACAAATTTATTTTTTGGTACCCTTACGACTTTTTAGTTGTTTTTTCGAGGCAGATTGTCTTGGAATCGTGTTACGTAAGAAGATATTTAAATGTTGATCCAAAAAATGTGGAGTAACTTTGCAAATCAATCACCAGTGTAAACATGAGCCATGAATGATTTTTAACGCAACATTTCGATGCGACAACGGATGGCAGATTTACAGGGATTTGAAAAACTTACAACAAAGTTGTCTATGATTCTCTGCAGCAGAAATGTTGCATTAATATGTAAATTTCTCGTTAGAAAGTTGATCGAAATTTAGTAAGAGAAAATCTGGGCAAAACTCGGTACCAAGCCGCTCTCCTGTCGGGTCGAGCGAGTGGTTTCGATTAACATCAAACTGATAAACGTCAAATTTTAAACTACTTGCAGTTGATTCAAGAGCTGAAGAAGGAGAACTTTGATTTGAAGCTCCGACTGTATATGGAACAGAAAGAGAGAGAGGTGAGTGAGAGGAAATTATTTTCTGGCAGTGGAAGCTGGAAGCATCAAAGGGCTGATGTGTCTGAGAGTATACTTCTCTAAAAAATGGCAGACAAGAAAAAATGTAATCAGCGACAACAAACACTTAGACAGCTAAAAATAAATTGAAATAGTGAAAGAAAGTATGGCAACAATATCGACGAATCCGGTTATTTAATTTTTATCCAAGATCATATCTAATGTCGGACAGTTTTATCCTTTTTTAAAGTTTCAATATCGACTTCTTGCTATCAATTATCTTACATAAAAACAGGGAGGCCGTAAACGAAGTTTACACAAACATTTATAACATGCATTGCGGACCTATGTTTCATAGATAGACTGCAATGGTTGATTTTAATATGAATTACGGGCCTATGTTCAGACAAACGACAGGGATACATTTAACAAGTTATCGCAACCACGCTAATTTGTTTTGCCATTAATTTTTCAGAGGGTCACCGAAGAGTTTAAGCAAAAAATTACAGTTTTGGAAAGCGATCTGACAGAAGCTCTTGATGAATTAAGCGATGCTCTCGACCGAGAAAAAGATTTCGAGGCTGCTTTGGAAAGCTCACAAATGCGGGAGAAGGCATTGCTTGCTAAGCAACGTCGAATGGAGGAAACTTGCCGTGAACAAGAAAACGAGATTCAATTTCTTACTTTGACAAAGAAGGACAAAGATAAGGAGAAAGAGAAGCCACACGTAGAGTTACAGACGGCTGAGGTTGGAACCATGACCGATTTTCCATTTTACAGTGAAAGGGCGGTGGATGTTGGTAACGTCAATGAGAATGAAGCTTTTAGCGACGTTGATTTGAAAGATTCTGCCGAGAGCCCCAATCCGAGTCCAACCCAAACCGAGACACGACCTGAAGGCGTGGATCTGTTGAATACCGGGACGCTTTTGCGGAAGAAGGACATGATTATGAGAGAGGCGAAGCGCCGCAGAACAGCAAGATCTAAGAAAGGCCAACGAAGGAATGTCGCTGGCAAATACGACTCAGAGCCGGAACACGAAAGAGAACGAGCACGAGCGGAGAGAAAGTCATTCTTCCATAAACTGTGTTGTTGTGTGAAGCAGCAAAGTGCTGAATATGAAGTGGACCCTTACGAAGACAGATCAAAAGTGCGCTACAGAAAGTAACAATTTAAATACTGCATAGCTAGTTTATCTCTGTCTTCACCGTCGTAAACGGTCGGAATGACCGACGTCGCACGAAGTGTCAACGAACTGCCGAAGAACACTTTTCAACGATGCGAAATTTTAGCTGAAATGAATATAATTACAAGCTAGATTTATAGAGGTAACTGCTCTGCGTAGCAAATTGCAGCGCGATTTTTCGGTCCACTAATCTATTTTGAAGGAATTTTTACAAAATTTCAAGATGACCCATAACTTGTAAATACCATGTTTTTTTTAATTTTCGGGCTTCAGAGGGAAGAACAATTCATTACGTCACTTTGAATGATGTACTTCCAATGATCTGAGGCGATTTTAACTCCGAGAAAAAGAAGATTTTATAATGGACACAAAACTTAAAATTTTTCAAATAATGTTAAACGAGTTGCTTTTCGAATCATGTAAGCCTACTCAAATGTTCCCATATAAGTTCACGTGATGAGTGACTAACAAGTAACATCTCCTTACAATATTATTACAGCATCCAGCAGAAAGGTAATGAGAATTGATAAACGTATCAACCATGGTATGTCATTGTAATGCAATACCGAATTTTTGTTAACTACACAGTCCTCCATACTAATTTTTTCAGTCGAATACGGTGAATCGTTGATATAAATAATTGACAGCTTTTTTTCTATAAATATCGTTACAATAGTGTCTTCTTATGTCAAGAACTTCGCCGTAAGTTTAAATTCTCTTTTTAGTAATGTATTAGAGCAATCTTCAATTAAGTGTCGAAAGTAATACGGGATTGCAGTGGTTTGGCTTACTTTGCTCTGTGATTGGTCCAGAAAACTTGCGCCAATCTCCCAGCCAATCAAATGCAAATCACGACTTGGTCGCCGCGTTTTCCCGCGTTTTCCCGCGCTTTGGGCGGTTGTAATTACATTGGCTTTGTTTTCACGACACTCAATTGAAAAGCGCTCTCTACTTAAGATTTGAATAGGAAGGCATAATTCATACTGAAAAAAATTAATTAACAAAAATTTGATGAAATGGAAAGAAAGCTTATTGTTTCGGGAGAGAATGAATTGGTGCCTCAAGGTTCCAAATGAACAAATTATATTTGATGAGCAATTTGGGGTTAAGTTCGATTGCAAAACATGGAATTCAAAGGCAAAATATTTACCACAGATACTTTTGTGGGTAAGGGGATAGATTAGTGAAATTATACGTATACATTTAAGCTGATCTAAGATAAAAAAAAAAAACTTCTGAAGAAACAATATTTTATTGGCAAGCCTAGACGAAAAGCGCCTATAATTTTTTTTAGGCTTGTAGATCTATTTTAAAAAAAATTTACAAACGATAATGCATATTTAAAACCAAGGGAATGATTTTGAGTTTAGATAACTGTACAACTGAATTACATCAAAGCGGGTCAAATATAACATTGCATTTGTACATAGAACCAATACTTTAGAATAAACTTATGAACAAGCTTTGTGAAATAAATTCTTCTGTATGAGAAATGTTGGTTCACTCAGAGCGAGTTGATACAACACAGCGCTAACAAATGCGATAAAGCACACTGGTACAGAAATGTCTGTTTTTTCTACTTTTCTTTTTCTTCGAACACGGTGATAATTATAATCATTTTCAAGGTGATTTATCAGCCTTTGTTAACTGCAGATATCCGCAACAGGAAAAAGGTGATTGTCTTTTTCTTCATCTTTCAAAGGTTCGATAGGACGGCGACAGAGGATATCTTTGTCTTTGTGATATGACCTGGTTAAGGAAGAAAAAAAAGAAAAATGTTTATTTGTTTAGTCACTCGCTCCGATGCTGTACCACTAACCTGCAGAGATCCCAATGTTAAGCTAACGCGTAGTTTGACTGGTTGTGTAAAACGATTGCACATAAAGCGCCCCTCTAAAGGCTCAATATTGGAAAACTTTAAAACACGTGATATTATGTGTTGATTGCTTTAACTGCATGTAGGGCGTTCTTCGTTTGGCTTAAAAAAATCAATAAAATAGATAAAACTGTAAAGAGAAAATTTGCCCACGTGCTTCGAATCGCTAATTAGAGAGCTCGAAACAGCGAAATTGTTAATAACTATTGAATACGCCATGAACAGCTTCCTTGTTTCAGAAAAGTTCGTAAAAGTTCCGAGAAGGAAAGAAACAAAGAAAGAAAACAAAATAGCTGTGTAACATTCCTTTATAGGCAAATTTGTGTTATCAGCGGTAGTTTTAGCTGCGTTTAGGAGCTTCTCAAATTTGAATTTTCAATTAATTTATTATAGAAGTTATACATCTATCACTATTCAAGTCAAGTACCTGAAATCGTGGCCCTTAAGGGTCTTAAACCTTTCGTGCTCCTGATCTGGTATTGGGATCTTATTCTTCTCCATGAGCCAGCCCTCGTCCTTAAAAGGTCCCGGATAAAATCCCCAGTTTCTTTCTTCCTTGAGGTCACTTGTAATGGGAACTAATTTCCCGGTTTTCCTCGCAGGAGTATCCACACTAGGATTCACCACCACAGCTAGTGGTGGAATCTCCGCTAAAGTGAGTCCTTCTCTTGAAAGTGAAAATTTTTGGGGGTAATTTTTCAAAAGTCCTTCCAGCTTTGCCAGTTGGTTCGAAGCTTTAGCGCCTCTGTCTTTGAGTTCAGTCTCTGATAGACAACGATGCGTACGAAATATTTTATCGTCCACAACGATTCTATCTCGCCATTGGCGCGTGGTCTCCATGTCAGCTTCGTCTTGTTCTAGTTCTTTGGTGTCGCCGGCGGCGTGAAATGACAAACATGGATTTTTGTCAAAGAACGGAGGAGGAAGGGAAAGTAAATTCAGATCAGCATCTCTATAATCCCAGGGGAAGTTCTCCCTGATTAAGAAAGAACATAAAAGTCAATGTTAGATAAAAGCGTGAAAAAACATTTGAAAACTGGTTGTAATATTTAAGGCCCTGTTAAGAGTATAAAAGGTTTATTTAGTATCATCAACTGAGTTGATAACGTAAATAGGTCACCGTAAAGAGTTTTAAAGCTGACGTTTCGAGCGTTAGCGCTGACGAAAGGCTAACGCTTGAAACGTCCGCAGTGAAACTCTTTACATTGGCCAATTTACGTCATCAACTCAGTTGATAATACTAAATTGAAAAGTTCTTTTCTTTGGTATTGTTTGCTACGCTGAACAAGGAGGCTCTAAAAGTTTCACTCTGTGCATGAAAACCCTAACGTGTAGCCATTCCCATAAACACAGTACTGAGCATTTCTTCTATGCGGTGCTATTGCCTATGATATACAAGGTGGTTCTAACTGTAGACTGTATCTTTAGTGTTTGATCATCAACTAGAAAGCTACGAAACAGTGCAAGTCGTTGGACAATCTTACCTATCTACTGTTGGTTTAAGAATGTTGGCGTGTAAAACGTTCTCCTTCCATGGCTAGAATGATAATAAAAAGAAACATTATGTCTCCCATTAAGGGAAGATAAAAGATGAGAAAAATTTCTGCTTCCATCACGAAAAGCTCCCCTCAAAGAGGCAGTCAATGACAAAGATGAATTTGTCATTAAAACCTTTACATAGTCATGTCAGTTTGTGTATTCTCCATACTGTTCTCCAAAATTTCTTATCATACTGACATGGAGAATTTGTTTCTCAATCTAAATCCAGGGCTTCTATTTTTGGCGATCATTTCCTTTATTCTTGTGACCGTAATGGTTGATCCAGTGGTGATATCGTAAGGCTACGTTAGATGCTGCCAACTCTAAGGGATTAAGGGTGAAGTTACCATGAAAACACCCCACAGGTTGATCAGCCCGTGGAATTTTAATAGAACTAATGCAAAAAAAAAAAAAAGACAACAGCTTCTGAGCAAATATCAGAAAAACAAGTAAGGATCGTCACTATGTTTTCAGAAAAACAAGTAAGGATCGTCACTATGTTTTTCCATACCTTGCGAAGTTCGTCCACTCGGGCCGAGTCGGGTTTCCTAGGGTGAATATTTGAAACCAACGAGGTTTTCTTTCCTGGGAAAATGAATCCGTTTTCTGTTCTCCACAGTTTCTTAGAGGAAAGAAAATCTTGCTTCTTGACAGTTTCTGGATGAATAGGAAGAACTGTGGCCGAGTTGTACATAGGACAGTAAGTGAAACGGCGATCTCTGTCCTATGAGAAAAGGAAAACAAATAGATAAGTCAACAAATACTCAAATTGCCAAGCCTACTGAATTATAAAATGACAACTCATTGAACGCAGTGAAAACATGTTTAACACAGGAAAACACTCGTTTAAGTAGCACTTGAAAAGCGTTTAGGACACGGTGGAAACGCGTTTGGGACACAGCGAAAACGTGTTTAAAACTTAGTGAAAATGCCTTGAAACGCAATTAGTTGGTGGGGTTTTATTTGGCTTGGGTTATGCAAGAGTTCATATCTTCTTTCCGAACTTTCTCACTCACGCGCACACCTAGGGTCTTTGTTAAAAATTTGCACAGTACTTTTATTATTTATAATTTATTCTTTGCACATGTTTCAGCATGCTAATTAAAATTACACGGAATAAATCGAGAATTGATTTCATGTGTGAAGTGCAAACTCTGAAATGTGTATTGAGAAGTGAGAGGTGTCAAATTTGAAGTCTGAGATGTGACGCGAAGAGGGAATTATGAAATATGAAGTGTAAGGCGAAGATTGGCAAAAAGCTCTGTTGAAGCATGAACGCTTTAAAAATATGGTCACAAAAAATTTTCATTTCAAAAATCGTTTGCTGAGAGAAAAACGACTTACTTCAACCAAATAAAATACCTTTTCAAGTACGTTTCTTAGCTTCTCTTTGGCCAGTTCTGTGGAATTCAAGGTCTGTATACTGTAGTTGTGTGCGGTTTGCTGATGCAGCTCAGTCATATCCACAGCGATGGTCTGCGATCTTCTCTTTGACTCTTTTGCCTGCGTTTTTAGCTGAAATAAACGAATTTAACGACAGATAAAGCAATTTTCAATGGAGGGTCGAAAGTAATCTGAGATTGCATTTGTTTTAGCTTTACTTCGCACTAAAAATTGGTCCAAAAACTTGTACAATCCTCTAAACTAATCAAATGCAAAACTAAAACCAATCACGAACTTCGACGCCCGTGTTTTCCCGCGCTTTGGGCAGTTCAACTGATTGGTCGTTGTGATTACTTTGGCTTGGTTTTAAGCACTCAATCGAAAAGCGCTCTAAAGTCACGGATTACTTGCAAAAGTCAAAATGACTGCATTTGAGAAATATCTTAAAGGCCAAAAGTTTTCATTTCAGAAAAACTTTTACAGTGATATACGCTGACTTACTATGTTCTCGAGGATGAAGTCGTGCTTAACCAGAGCTCTTTCTCTTTCTTTAACCAACGCGACGTAATCTGAATTATAGAGTGACAGGGGCGTCCATGGTCGAGTAGTCCTAGGTCTAGGCTCCTCCAGAAATTTACCTGAACCAGCCTCCTCAATTTGAGAGCCACCGCTGGATTCAAGTTCTGAAAGTGGAAGTTAGAGAGAAATTGTTTACGCTGCAGAAATCAAACTGATCTCTTTCGTTCTTGAAATCAGAGACAGCTTTAAAAAGTAGAGAAGCGACCTCATAAGGGCTCTGTGATACCTTTAATAAAGATTGGAGAAAGTGTCCCATTAGAAAAAGTGTGACTTGGCATCAGTGAAACGGAGCGTGACATCACTAATCCAAGTCACAAGAGACAAGAGAACGTTCAGCAATTTTCAAGCAACTTCAAGTGTAGTTGGAAACAGGAAGGATTTCCTTGTGAAGAAAAGAGATTTTCACATCCTTGTAGCCGCAAGAATACACAGAAATGCATTCGTGTAATCCAAGAAGAAATAGGCATAGAGATAGAAGAGAGAAGACCTGGAAAACTAAAGTTTAAAGAGAAGCGAGTGAGTTTCAGTCAAACAAGAAAGTACAATTCTCCAGTCAGTGAATATGATGGGGGAAACAGTTAAAATAGGATACGATAAGCTAGAATAAGTATGAGGCTTCGCTGCGCACGCTACGAGCTACGCTATAAATACAATCCCTTCACTGGACGTGTTTGTATCAAAAAAGGAGTAAGGCCGCAAATCTACGAGAAAGACCTTCATTTCGAATATTAATTGGCAGCTAAACTAAGGGAATTTTTTAGGGGGTGGGTGTGCTTTTCATCGGTAATTGGGTAGAGGGGTGGGTGAGGTATCACTAGATGTAGTGGCTATGGTGACCAGGTGACTGACGCAAAACGCACCTCCAAAATCTTCTGCGGTCAGCGGTACTCCAAATTCGCGGCTCATAGAAACGATCATCTCAGCGGATGGGAACAAATCATTTCGATAAACTTCGCGGAGTTTTGATAGCTTCAACACCTAAGAAAATTAAAGCACAGAGACGGGTCATTGAAACACAACGATTTAATCGGTGATCAACTAGTTTTCTGATGTGAAACTCAGGAAGGCGTAGCCATTGAAATATCTATGGAATACTGTATTTCTAAAAAAGGAGCAAAAGGACGTTAGAAAACTAAACTGCCTCTTCGTTCACGAACGTAGCGCTCAGACGTCAGGCATGCGCGAGGGGATCAATTTTGGCCGCCTGTGCGCAAATATTCCTCGCAAAATTCCAAAGGAAAACATAAGAAACAACCGCGTTGAAGTACGGTGAAAAGTCTTAAATGTCGCACCGTTAGGAGGCCTCTCGCATCAAAGGGCGATTTTAGTCTCTGTGCGCAGTGTTTAGAAAAATCGTTTCCGCTTGTCGAGCGCGATCACTAAAGAAGAAGACTGTGGCGGGAAGGCTGAGTATGGTCGTGCAAGACTGAGAACTTCTTGTTCAGTTACTGCTAGTTTTTGTGCAATCCTTTTTTTTCCCCCTTCTTTTTAGTTCGCGCTCGACTGACCAGTGAAACACAGTCTGCGAGTACTCAAAGGTTTCTTTGTCAAACAAATTTTCCAAAAACCAACCTGATCAAGTTTCGCCAGTGCATCAAAACAAGGTTTGGGTACCAGGTCCCTGACGTACAGCAAAGGATTTTGGACTATGACCTCGAGTGGCTCGTGAAGTCTGACTCGGCACAAGTCCACATCGAGCGCTGCATACAGCCGCTCATGGGATCTCAGGTCAGAGTTGTAGAGAACGTTGAATTTGGTGATATCTGAAGAAATAATTTCAGTAAGCGTGAGTATGGTACAAATGCCAGCAGGTAAGGTGTTCCCTTGAGTTTCTGTGAGTTGGTCGTATAAACAAGTAAACCAGTCCATAAACGCCAAATTTTCACCACTTACAAAGTATAAAGGGGGACTCTCCAAAATTGTATGGCAGACAGTGAGGAGAATTGGAGTGAAAGGGCTAAAGTATGTAGTGTTATCCTACCTTCCTCTTGTGGCCTGGGAAGTTTTTCCCAAAGTCGTCTTACTCCTTTTTCTGTCAAGCCTTCTAACACAAATATATGATACTGGCCGTCTAAAACCTGGGTTAAAAACGATGGGAATAAAATGAAGCTAGATTCATGTCTACAGTGCATACTGATAAGGAAAGGCAAATTAGTCTCAAATAAAACGAGAGTGTCTTCATCCTGTTTAGAGTGCATTTCGATCGAGTGTGGTAAAACCAAAACCATTGCTATCAAAGCAGCCAATCAGAACGAAGGAAAATATCACAAAGAGCCAATGAAAACTCAAGCAAAACAAGCAATTTCCTGAAGCGCGGGAAAACGCGGACTACCAAGGTGCGATTTGCTTTAGTTTTAAATCTGATTGGTTGAGAAAGTGGCGCGAGTTTTCTTTACCAATCCCAGACCAAGGCAAAAACCAAAGCAGTTCTTGATTACTGTCGACAACCAACTGAAAATTGCTTTATTACTCAGTTCTTTCCAAACCATTGTTGAGTACATTAAGATTTGTTAAATTGAACAACAAAAAAATCAGAAACTCACCTGAAATCCCGTAATAATATCCAGTTTCTTATTTATTCTCTGTTCTCTGAAAAGAAGATATGAAAAAACCCACTGTTTTCAGAACGCACTAGGAGAGGAAAATACTAAAAAATCTTGCACACTGACTCGACTAAACATTCTAATGAACAAGAAAACTCTGATCCCTGACACAAGGTATATCAACAATGGCTTAAAATCTTATTGCTCGCACCAACTAACGTACGCCCATTTTGAGAAAATACAGTTTTACTTTAATTATAAGTTATGAAGGATTACAACATCCATTCTTTCGATGAAAAAAGCGACTAACCTTGAAAATTTCTCTAAAAACTTACTTGGACAACTTGTATGTTGAGAGAGCGGCCTCGATCACATGCTGTGGAAGAGTATCTAGTTCCAGTGCCTCCGCATTCACAGCTGTGATCTCGGACTGAAGTTGTCGGAGAAAAGGCGCGTTCTTGTATTCAAATATATAGATAATTCGACCGAATGGACACTGGATAGAGATAAAAGGAACGTTTCACATGAAATGCGATTTAAGACAACTGCAAACGTTCAATGAAATAATTCAAATGAATAAAGGGGTAAGTTTCTAAAGAAACTGTGCTGCTGCGTCGGTGGGAGAGTATAGCAGGTACTTTAGTGTTAACAACTGGGTTGAAAACGTAAATTAGCCACCGTAAAGGGTAAAAAAGCTGACGTTTCGAGCGTTAGCCCTTCGTCAGAGCGATTGCGACTTCGTCAATCGCTCTGACGAAGGGCTAACGCTCGAAACATCAGCTTTTTTACCCTTTGCGGTGGCTAATTTACGTTTTCAACCCAGTTGTTAACACTAAATTACCTGCAATGAAATAATTCGTTTGATTCATAGAAGGGAAAACAGAAGCCTCAATGAAATATTTTCCATCGAGTTTTCTCTCTCTATCTTCTTACCATTTCCTCTTCAATAGATTCGTCAGTTTTTTCCTCCTCTTCAGTGGCATTCAGAGGGTAAGCCAAGTCGACCTTAATTTTTAGTTCGCTACCAGCCTCCAGATAGTTAGCTACAGGCATGGGTTTGTCCTCTAAAATATAATCAAATTTCACAACAAATGAAAACGTCTGTAAACGAGACTAACTCGTAGAGCTGGCGGGGCTTACTCCAGTTCTGTCGCATGAGGCAACTACGACCATTGCTACTCCCTCCGGATGGAAGGCTAGTGCTAATGACCCAGGTCATTCCTGGGATAAACCCCAGGGAAACCCTCTGAGATAACCTCCTGCCAGTCCTTATCCCTGATTTCAGAGCAAGAAGAAACTAGAAGTACCGTTACTCAACCTGGATGAGATGTTAGTCTATTTCAGGTAGCTGCCTTCCCCGACACATTTCGTCGATAACCCTGACAGTGCGCCGGCACCTATTCTTACTCCTGGATAGATAAAGGCATTGTCAGAGTGTACGTCTATCCCATGAAAACACTACAAAATCCAGGATTAGAACCCAGATCTCTCGATCCGGAATGCAGCGCGCGAACACTGTCATCATATATCAGTTACTAATACCATACCTGGTGCGTCCACATTTCCCGGCTGACCCAATATGGGTCCTTCTGGTTTCTCCAGCCCTGAGCGAGTATCCGGCAGAGGACAACAGTGGATAGGCGACCTTAGATACAGATACTTGTGACCTAGTAACAACCCTGACAGATCAAACTTGGCAATGCCGTACGGGTCCCATGGCTTATTACGGCTTGTGAATGGATTGTGAGTGGTGCGACGACCTGAAATCAAAGAACAGTTATATTTTAGGTATGGGGCTTCGCTGCACGTGTTACGAACTCCGCTATCAAATATTAAAGTCCACTTTAATTCTGACCATAACCTCCCCTCTAGTACCACGCGAGGGATTTATCAGTTCTCGTGATGCACTTCTCGTTTCTCTCAAGAGGCGTTGGGTTTGTCGCGAGACTTCCATGGCAACAGGGCGTGAAATTGCACCTAATACAGGCGCCAATGCGACTAAATTTTTCACTTTGGCGACCAAATCCTGAAAGTTAGTCGCCAAATTGGCGACTAGAACGTTTCATCATAACTTTACCAAGAGATATAGTGAATTAAAAAGATTTGCAAAGATAAATCCGCGGCAAACTTCCTCGTTAAGTTTGTTTCCAAAACGTAGCACGTGCTTGTCGATTGATAACTAGACGCCATCTTGGATTTAGATGAGCCTGAAAGTTGTATATCATCCATCCTAGTGTCCACTTTGTAGCACGTTAAAGATCTTTTCCCTAACTTAATTTTGGAGGGTCTATCTAGAACGCTGACAGCGTAAAGAAAGATTTTGTTTGTCTTTGAAAATGGCGACCAACTTTTTTTGAATTGGCTACCACTTTGAAGAATTTAGGAGCCAAGTGGCTATCAGAAAAAAAAGTTAATTTCACGCCCTGGGCAAACGTATCACGTTTCACGCGGAATGATTGTTGTATATCGCTACACTTTTCTCTTTGAGAAGAAGATTCTCGTTAGTCATCATACGTTTCTCAACAGATTTTACCTCCGTCTCTCCAGTTGTGTTACGCGAGTTGCGATTGTAACGATAGGCTTTCCTAAAAAAAAGAAGGAGTCTTCCACTTCGTGAAAACTCCAATTATCATACCTGCCACCAAGCTAACGTTATTGATCATCTCGTCTTCCGGGTTCTCACCAAACAAACTGGGCTTGGGTTTCTTTGGCTCGATTTTACGGTCCCTGTCGTGGACCTCGATTTGGAAATGGGGCCCCTGGAGGTACTCTGCGAGACCACTTTTGTCTAATGTCCCAAGAAGGACCACATTCACATCTTCCCAGAAGACGTCACTCCCGTGTTCCCTACCTGCGCTCTTGTGTAAGGGCTGTTCGTAAAATTGGTATGACACGTGCACTGGTTTGCATCTGTGATAAATAAAATACATATGGTTGAGTAAAATGTTGCAGAGCTATTATGCCTGTCCTCTTGCACGGGGAACACAATTGAAAGCTTTGTAATAAAAACATTCGCCGGATTTTTTTGGTCATTCTTTGCGACTGCTTGATTGAATTAAGGAGAACTTGGTAACTTCAGACTAACACAATAATCTCAGATAGAGAGGTCCTCGTTCTAACCCTGACTGGGGCATTATTTTGTATTCTTGAACAAACTACCTCCCATTAGTATAAATAGGCAGGTAAAAAAAAAAAAAAAAACTCAGGGAAATTTGACGAATTTTCAAGGGTTATCTGAGATGAAATGGCACCCTATGTCTTCCAAGGCAAGCAGGAAAACTAGCAGTTGCTTCATGCAACCACAAGCAGACCACGCGATATGTTCGTGGTTAATAATTGTTGACATGAGACGAACAAAATCTCTGAGGGTTATGAATAAAGTTCTGAAAATTGCATGTCAAAATTACATCTCGGTCTGAATATCTCAATAAAGTTAAACAAAATGTTCATCAACTCATTCGTGGTATTTTGTTGCCTTCATGGGCTGTTTGAAGCGTCTTTTTACGAAATTATTTTTCTTTATTTCCGACCGAAAGAAATTTCGTAAAAAGACCCTTCAAACAGCCCATCAAGGCGAAAAAAAATACTACAAATGCATCGATTAACATTTCATTTAACTTTATTGCGATATTCAGACCGAGATGTAATTTAGATATGCAATTTTCAGAGCTTTATTCATAAACCCTCATAGATTTTGTTCGTCTCATGTCAACAATTATCAACCATGAACACATGGTGCGGTCTGGCTGTAATGCAACAGAAACCGTTACGACCTCGGCAATAATTGACCATCAATGTAAAAAAAAAGGCCAGCAAGTTTATTTTTTCACCATCTGAGAAAACGTCTGAAGGCATCAGAGCACTTAATACACCCATTACGGAAGCACTTTTTTCAAAGGATCAAAACAATTATTTCCCTATTTTAATGCGCAGTCCGAGAGGAATAACGAAATGAACGTCTCGCCAACTCGGAGTTCCTCTCCGACTCGTGCCAGTCCTTTCCCGCTAACTAAATTCTAAAACCACACTCACTTTTCCCTGAGTTGCATATACGTCATTGGTTTACAAGGCAGTTCACTCGCCGATGACACTCTTATTACCATGGGGTTGAGCACTCGCTTGTGAATTCCTGACAGGAGATCATTGTCAAGCGATACAGAAAGCAGAAGTTCTTCTATAGTGCTCACGGATTTTCCCAGTTTTGTCGTCGTCGATTTTGCACCAGAAAAAAACGTGCACATCTTCACCGAGAGCGCTGCTGTTCCATGAGTTCTGGTGTGTGCTGCAGCCAAGGCAAGGTCCTTCTTGGGTGGGCTGGTCTTAGCATTGGATGTTTTCTTTCCTGTAAAGAAGCAAAACGTTTCAATCATTTGCATTCAAAAACTAACGGCTACTAACTGCAGGTGTTTCAGTAGCTTTTTCCTTATGTGGCTGCCGATGGTGAATTGGGCGGCCGAGATTAGTCTCACGGGTGACAGGCGAAAGTCAAACTCGTATTTATCAATGACTTTCACAGCATCTGTAACGTGAACGGCCGACTGCGTGTTGTGTTCTGTAGCACAACCGTTTAATGTTTATAGCTTTAGCAGCTCTCCAAGTAACAGACTTAAGGAAATTTCCGATTGAGTGTCTTACATCTAAAAAGTAAAGTAATCACAACAAAGGAAAATACCTTTAAAAACCAATAAAAACTCAATGTAAAAACAAGCAAAAGGCCCAAAGCGCGGAAAACGCGGGCGACCAAGTCGTAATTGATGTTATATTTGCATCTGATTGGTTGAGAGAGTGGCGACATCGAAATCAAGCAAATCAAAGATTACCACCGACACCCATTTGAAAACTGCTCTTTAATGAAACAAAATAGTTTTATTATTTCTAGCAGATAATAACCATCTTTCTTACTTATTACTTCCAATTTTGAGCTGGTCCTCTCTTTCTTCGATTGTGATCGTATTTTCCTCCGTTCTGACTGTTGAATTTCTGCATCTGTCATTGGTGGAGTAACACCAGCCAAGGTTGCTAAGCGACTGAACTGTGGGGGGTCCTGTTCGTCCACTCGAACCTGAACTTTGACCATGCTACCGGTACCAGTGGCTGTTGATGGACTTGTTATGTAAGACAACGAACGAAATGTCTGTGGACAAGAAATTAATAGTTCTTTTTGTTAAGATCAAAAAGGTGGTGATGACTGAAATGCTCAAGGAGCTTACATGTGTTTAAAAAAGTAGGTTAAACACAAAATTTTGACCATGATAAAGAATCACATTTCAATTAACTACAGTTTTCTCTTGAGTGCTGCTTTGCGAGATTTCCGCAATTCGAGAAAAAAATGCCCCGTTGGGTTTACGTGTAAGCTTCTAATGGGGCGCAAAAAAATTGTGCCCAATGATACGTGTAAGTACTTTTTAAATGGACTATTTTTTTAGCACAGTATTCCAAAATATAAATGATAACAACATAACTATAACACCTCTAACATGTATATAAAATTCACTACAATTTTCTAGCCTCTTATTGTTCCAGTTGCCTTTGTCTTCCCAGCTTTCTCACTGACTAGTAAACACCTTTAAGGTGCTCTTTCTTTCAGGCCCCTCTCATGACAAAGGGTCTCCCAAAGTTAAACAAATGGGGCCACCAGGCCCTCTTTGGAAAATTTTTAATCAGCCATTGGCTGGGGAAGAAAACTCTAAAGAAGTGAGGCTAGCAAAAAAAAAAAAACCAAAGGCATTATCATGGAGTGCAAATGAAGGACTTGTGCACAGCAGAAAATCTTCTTCTGATTGATAGCGACCGCTTTTGAGGATCATTCCACAGGACTTCACAAAACAAACCCCTTCCACTCAAGAAAAAACTTACCGATGGGGCAGTGATGGCTCTGTTGTCAGGAATGGACGCCATCTCTGACATGGCAGGAACATGGCCTTGAGCTGTTCTTGGGTACCGCTTAGCCTCTTTGTCATCTTTTTAAACAGATTTAAAGTAAAAAGAATAAAAAAGTAAACTTCTATTATTAATTACCCCACTGCAATGTTGCACCAAAGATGAACCACAATACAGTGCTCTAATTCCAAGCACTTCCCCTTATCATTTTATAGAGGGGGAAATCAGACTGTGGCCTTCCGACACTATGGCTGTAATTTTACTCAGAATATCTTTGAATCCCAGCGCCTCTGGCTAGTGTGTTTTTTTTTCACTTGTTAATATGAGGTCCAAGAGAAGTGAAAGTCTAGCCAAGAAAACCTATCAGGCTTCAAGAATCTAGATTATTTTTCAATCTACATGAGACGAACATGAGATGAACAAAATCTATGAGGGTTATGAATAAAGCTCTGAAAATTACATATTGAAATTACATCTCGGTCTGAATATCTTAATAAAGTTGA